>NC_091955.1:65219129-65519129 GCF_031021105.1 Erythrolamprus reginae
CGAAAGAAACGCGTGGAGGCTGGTAAACAAAAGACAGAACTTTTGGCTTCTGGGTGGATGGGAGCGGCATTTTACATTGATTCCTCCGGCCGCTTAGATCCTCCCATCCACCCAGAAGCTGAAAGTTCTGCCTTTTGTTTACCAGCCTCCACACGTTTCTTCCGGCTTCGGGCCACTTGCTCTCCCGGAAAGACCCCAGCCCACACCTTCGGGAGGCTGGTAAACAAAATGCCTCTCGTAGTAGCTGCTACAGCCCCCGGCATTTCACCTTTCCTCCCAACCAAAAAGGAGCCGCAGAGAGGGACACGCCTTCTGCCCAGGCAGTCCTGCCCCTTCATCCCCGAAGGCCAGCCTTTTTGGCTGGGAGGGAAAGTGAAATGCCTCTCGTAGCAGCTGCTACAGCCGCCGGCATTTCACCTTCCCTCCCAGCCAAAAAGGAGCCGCAGAGAGGGCTGCGGGGCTTCCCAGCAGCCTCCCGAACGCCGAACCCAAAAGTTTGGCAAAAGTTCAGGGTTCGGGAGGCTGCTGGGAAGCCGCGCAGCCCAGTTTGTCACCTTTTAAAACAGCCGGGCGACTTCCCAGCAGCCTCCCGAAGCTGAACGCCAATCCCGAATTTCCGGGTTCGGCGTTGGGAGGCCGCCAAGAAGCCCCACCGCCCGGCTGTCACCTTTTAAAACAGCCGGGGAGCTTCTCGGCGGCCTCCCAAACGCCGAACCCGGAAGTTCGGGTTTGGCGTTCGGGAGGTCGCTGAGAAACCCCCAGGCTGTTTTAAAAGGTGACAGCCGGGCGGCAACGGTTTTTTGCGGGTTTTTTGTTGTTGCATGGATTAATTGACTTTACATTGTTTCCTATGGGAAACAATGTTTCGTCTTACGAACCTTTCGTCTTACGAACCTCCCCATGGAACCAATTAGGTTCGTAAGACGAGGTATGACTGTATTTTACTAAATAAGTATGGGAATGCTTATCAGATATTCAATGACAGAAAATAGGGAATGACAAATAAAATTCAAAATGAATTTAGATTAGACAAAAGTAAGTGAATGCCAACCTTTTATGCTTTTTCTCAGTTTTAGTATTACTTTCAGTTTTTTTATGTTTTTCCTATTGATTAGTATCAAATTATGCAGGCTTTGTTCCAATGTTCCAGTCTCTGGTTTATTGCCCCCACCTGATAAATGCGTATTAAAATATCAATCTAGATATGTATTGATTCCATACTGGAAATCGTTCTTTCCTGAAGTACTTTTAATCATCACCTTGAGAAGTAGAATAAGATATTGGCCACATTCATCCAACATGCTTGACCAGATCAATTACAAACTTTATTTATTATATTTGTGACTTAGCATTTAAGGTCTCATGTGTTGTACAAATGCAGAAAATGTATCAAGTCCATAAAGAGTCATTGCCTGCAAGACAACAAACTTTATCATAATCAAATATGTCAAGTCTACAAAAAGCAAGGAAAAGAAATGTTAGATAAACTTTGCCCCGAACAAAGTTTATCAGTGTGAATTCTATTCTAATAAAACTTTTTTTTATTGAAAAGCCTTCTGGCCTCCTAGCCTGCTTTCAGAAAACGACACTGTGTTATACCACAGTAATCCATCCGTCTAGGGGTGGAAAAGTGATTCTTTCAGCAATATATCAACACATCTGATCTAGCTTAAATGTCACTAACAATATGATATCCACTGATGCACAATTTCAATAAAGATAGTAGGTGTTAGTGTTGGAGTATTAAAGGGATTTCAGTACAAAAGGCAGAGGTCTTTAAAAGGTGCATAATCTTTCTTGTTAAAGAGTAAATCTTAAAATGCGACAGATTGGAAAAGCGATTCTTATTATATATACCTACACATGCTCCTCTATGGTGAGCTGTCTAAAGGTAAGCAATCACATAGGGGACAAAGGAAGTGATACAAATACACGTTGAAAGCCTCCTTCAAGTCCCTCAATATCCACACCATCAAATCCTGGCACAAAATCGACCAACATGGCACATGCTGATCCACCAAGGCTGCCAGACATCTGGGAACAGAAGAACATTCATAGCAGAAGAGAAGTGAGCACTCCGCAAAGCCTGAGTTGCAAATGCTGTGACAATGGTGCCTACACATGCCTGCGCATCATGTGCCGGTATAGGCTTTACCAGCTACCTGCAGACACATTGCATACAGCCCACAACCCATTAGAGCACGCAACAGATTCAAGCTTAATATTAACCGCTCCAAACTTGAATGTAAAAAATACAACCTTAGCAATCGAGTTGTCGAAGTGTAGAATTCATTAGTGGACTCCATGGTGCCATCCCCTACCCCCAACATTTTACCCTTAGACTATCCACAGTTGACCTCTCCAGATTCCTAAGAGGTCAGTAAGGGGTGTGTATAAGCGCACTAGCATGCCTCCCGTCCCCTGTCCTATTGTCTCTCCTATATCTCATATCTGTTCTCTTCTATCCCTATATCTTTTATTCTATGCTCGCATTGATATATTTTATTCCTATATTTCCTCCTCTATTCTCTCCTTGATATATTTCACTTCGAGTACATCCACTATAACCTTTATTGTGTATTATTATGTATTGCACAAAATAAATATAGATAGATAGATAGATAGATAGATAGATAGATAGATAGATAGATAGATAGATAGGCAGGCAGGCAGGCAGGCAGGCAGGCAGGCAGGCAGGCAGGCAGGCAGGCAGGCAGGCAGGCAGGCAGGCAGGCAGACAGACAGACAGACAGACAGACAGACAGACAGACAGACAGACAGATAGATAGATAGATAAACCAACAAACAAACAAATAAATAAATAAATAAATAAAATTTATAATGGCACAAAAGCATGCTGGTGAATATCAACTATAAGACACAGGAGGCATTATCTAAATATTTGTCCAAGATGCTTCATACACAGGGAAAGCACCCAATTCAAGTGAAAGAGGGAAAATTTAATTCTACTTAAAACTTAATTCTACGCAGCTTCTTCTCTAGAAGCACCGATCTACTAACCAGAGCATACAAAACATTTCTCAGACCAATTCTTGAATACAGGTCACCTGTATGGAATCCACACTGCATAACAGACATTAATACAATTGATGGAGTCCAGAAATACTTCACAAGAATAGTCCTCCACTCCTTCTCACGGAACAAATTACCTTACTCCTCCAGACTTCAATTACTATGTTTAGAAAATTTACAGCTACGTCACCTCCAAACTGATTTAAGTGTTGTTCATAAAATCTTACATCACAATGTACTCCCTGTTGGCGACTACTTCACCTTTAACAACAACAACAGAGGAGCATGCAATAGATACAAACTAAATGTAAATCACTCCAAACTAGACTGCAGAAAATACGATTTCAACAATAGAGTGGTCAACGCCTGGAATTCACTACCGGACTCTGTTGTTTCTTTCCCCCAATCCCAAAAACATCAACCTTACATTATCTACAATAGACCTCTCCCCTTTTCTAAGAGGTCTGTAAGGGGCGTGCATAAGTACACCTTCATGCCTACAGTCCCTGTCCTAATGTCTTTTTATCTTTTCTATCTCTACTTTATACTTTCATTATGTTAAACATACTACAGTAAAATACTATATTTGTATGACAAATAAACTAAATAAATAAAATAAAAATAAGTAAATAAAAAAGTTTCCCAGTGATTTAAAATTCTAGGAATTATGGCCAAATTCAGATACCACACAAAATATGATTTAGCAATATGAATGAATTTACATCAGCTTATAAAATATAGAACAGTGATGGCGAACCTTTTTTTGGTTTGTGTGCGAAAAGGAGTGTGTGGGAGTGTGCTAGCATGTATGCGTGTGCCCACACCCTTTCCCTCCCCCATGTATGCACACATGCTGCCCCCTGTGCATGCACACAGACCTTACTGAAGCCAGGTATGTGAAAAAAATGCCCAAATGGGCAAACAGGAAGTTCAGGAAAATGCACTTCCGGTTTGCCAGTGGTGCTGTTTTTTGCACTCTGGAGCTTCAGGAAGCTTCCCTGAACCCTCCAGAGTTCAAAAAACAGCACAAAGGCAAACTGGAAGTCCATTTTTCTAAACTTCCAGTTTGTCTGTTGGGCAATTTTTTTTTTTTTTTTGCCTCCGGGGCTTAAGGGAAGCTTCCTTGAAGTATCCGGAGGGCGAAATGGGCTTTTTTCCACGTCCAAAAATCAGGTGGTGCATGCTGCAGCTGACACATGGCAAAGTGTCATGTGTCTTCCGATATGGCTCCGTGTACCACCTGTGGCCAGCGTGCCACAGGATCCCCATCATGGCTCTAGGTGACTTTAGCAGAGTTGTTGCCCTGCTATCTATTCTGGCTGGCCCGAATGGCACTCTTTTCCAAGCAAACATTTATGGAATCATCATCATCACTACAAGGACAATTGGATGGATGGTTAAACATGAGCTATAAAAAAAAAACTTTCAAAGCTATTATTTCACAGATTTGTGGGGGTAAAGGACAAGAGCACAGGCGTTTGGACAGAAACGGTTGAGTTGTAATGGTTTTGTGAGCATAGCATGAATGCTGCTCCAATGTAAAAACCCCACAGGGTGCTCTGTAGACTTCGCGGACTGTGTGCACGGAAGCAGTTTTTTCTTTAGCATCCAAGCCAAAATTATAATGCCAGCAAGGAACAGATGTGAAAAGCCAAAACCGTCCGCCTCCCCCGCCCCTGTCTACAGAACCTGCCCATAGCTCTTTTAGCTCTTAACATTTATCTTCAGTTGATAATTTTTTTCAATTCTTCAGTTCCAAACTTTTTCAAAGGGAATTAAGGCAAAAACAAGGCTGGATTACTAGAATAGAATTTTATTGGCCAAGTGTGATTGGACACACAAGGAATTTGTCTTGGTGCATACGCTCTCAGCGTACATAAAATAAAATATACATTTGTCAAGAATCATGTGGTACGACACTTAATGATTGTCATAGGGGTCAAATAAGCATATTAATAAAAATCTTAGGACACATGCAACAAGTTACAGTCATACAGTCAACATGGGAGGAAATGGGTGATAGGAATGATGAGAAAAACTAGTGGAATAGAAGTGCAGATTTAGTAAAAATTCTGACAGTGTTGAGGGAATTATTTGTTTAGTAGAGTGATGGCATTCGGAAAAAAACTGTTCTTGTGTCTAGTTGTCTTGGTGTGCAGTGCTCTGTAGCGACGTTTTGAGGGTAGGAGTTGAAACAGTTTGTGTCCAGGATGTGAGGGGTCAGTAAATATTTTCCCCATCCTCTTTTTGACTGGTGCACTATGCAGGTCCTTAATGGAAGGCAGGTTGGCAGCAATTGTTTTTTCTGCAGTTCTGATTCTCCTCTGAAGTCTGTGTCAGTCCTGTTGGGTTGCAGCACCAAACCAGACACCAAACTATTTTCAACATTTAAGAAGGCTGCTAGTACTGATCATCGCAAAACTAAATCAGATTAAAGGAATGACAGGGGAGAAATTGTTGTGGTTCCGTCTGAGGCCCCTCTGGGAACGGCTGATCTTCTGTCGGTTTCCAGCTCAGAGGGAGAGGATGAGGAACAGGAGGTGCAGGCAGACGAGGAGGAGGAATCCCAGGCTGAAGAAGAGGGAGGACAGCCAGAGTCCCCCCAGAGGGAGCTCTCCCCAGCAAGCAGCCTGGATTCCTTAGAGGAAAATGCACAAGCCATAATTGATCTGCGACAGAGAAGAGCTAAACAGCGAAGGGACCAATTGGCTAGGTACTTTCAGCATTAAAGAGGCAACAGCTGGGTTTGGGTGTGGTGCTCTTTGGAAAGGCTAAAAGGCAGACCCACCCTTCCTGGCTTGTGGAGTTTTATCTTTGAGAGTCTTGGGACCTGACTGTGAACTTTGGTGTCTTGGAATCCTGGTTTGTGCCTTTGACTACTGAAACCTTGGGGTGGGGGTGCCAGCAAGAAGCTTGCTGTATTGTCTGGACATCAGGACTCTGCTGTAAAGTATTATAGCCTGTCTGTTGGGAAGAACAGGTTTTCCTCTGTGTTTATTTTTTCCAGCTATAAAGTACTTTTGCTTTTACCAGAGTGTCTGGCTGTTTTTTCCAGTTAGTGTTGAGGTCTGGGGGAACCCAGACAGAACAGAAATAAATAAATAAATAAATAAATAAATCATAAATTGGGAGCTTTTTGTAAAGTCTCAGTGTTCAATTGTGTGTTCAAAAACTTGTAGTTTTGCAGCTTTACTCGCCCTTTTTTCAAGAATTCAAAGATGGTATCATAATAGGCACAGCATGCTTAATCTGAACTGAATGAATTGCCTGTGATAGATTTTCAAAGCTGCTATGCCCAATTATCTGAGAGTTAAGTACTACTGGTCTCAGTGGAACTTACTTTCAAGGAATTCAGGATGAAGGAGAAGGATGCTAATTTAACAAAATCTCTCCTCTCCCCAACACCTCACCAGCAAATTTTTTGCAGCATGGTACTTTCTAAAATACAGTGATACCTCGTCTTATGAACTTAATTGGTTCTGGGACGAGGTTTGTAAGGTGAAAAGTTTGTAAGATGAAACAATGTTTCCCATAGGAATCAATGGAAAAGCGATTAATGCATGCAAGCCCAAAACTCACCCCTTTTGCCAGCCGAAGTGCCTGTTTTTGCGCTGCTGGGATTCCCCTGAAGCATTGCAAAAACATGGAAGTCCGGAGGTGGTGTTTCCCATGGAGGGGAGCCTCAGGGGAATCCCAGCAGTGCAAAAACGGGTGCTTCGCTGCCAACAGAAGTCCGGAGGCGGCGCATCCCAGTGGCGGCGGCTTGGGTTTGTAAGGTGAAAATAGTTTGGAAGAAGAGGCAAAAAAATCTTAAACCCCGGGTTTGTATCTCGAAAAGTTTGTATGATAAGGGGTTTGTAAGATGAGGTATCACTGTATTATATTTCAATGTCCAAAATACCACCTTAGAGTCAAAGCTTTAGCTTGGGGAAACTGTCCTTGAATATGTAGATGAATGAAGGAAGCACCCAAAGGCTGTTCTTCCCTCACATGTTAAAACTGCATTTCTGACACTTAATAGTTTGTGGAACTAATATTTGACGTTGCTGGTTCCCTCTAGAAATCATTCTACATTTCTAAAGACTGCAGGTATGTTTCAACTGGCATGCAAGGATGCTTCTGTTCTGTTACTCTGGAAAACAGCAAAACTGGGAAAAATGGCTATGGGTCTGTTCATAAGAAGTCAGTTGTTTCTTAAATTTATAAGGCAAGAATGGATAATTTTTTCCAATCTATGCTGCAATTTTTTTTTTAAAAAAAATGTGTCATTGGGACATGGTATCTAAGGACTCGGGGTGGCTCACAGCATATCAAAACAATATACAATATACATATCTTTAAAAAAATTCAGTTAATATAGCTAAAAAACTTCAAAAACTCTGATAACATTTAAAATCATTCATTCCCATTCACACAGCAAGACACTCGTCGACCCGGGGGCTAGGGTGTAATGGCCCCAAGCCTGGAGGCACAGATAGATGTTTAAACTTTTACAGAAGGCGAGGGGGGTGGGAGCAGTGTGAATTTCCGGGGGGGAGCTGATTCCAGAGGTCCAGGCCCCCCACAGAAAAGGCTCATAACATATGCATGTTTTATTGAAGGTGTTCTGTCTGGGTCACTCCAGAAGCCAAGACCAACCCAAAAAGAGAAGCCAGACACCCCGGTAAAAGGCAAAGGCAGTTTATAAAATTCAAGAAAAACACAGGTAACAGAAAATGTCCTTACAAACAAGAAAACGCTGTATCTTCAGATATATCCACGAAGGCAAAAGTCCATGCAGCAATACAGGATTCTTGCTGCCAAGACGAGGCTGTAGATAGCAGACCTACACCTCCCACGGGTCTTCCAAACTGCTGGGCCACAAGCCAGGAACAGAGACGTCGAGAACAAAGCAGGACACCGTAACTCCAATTGATAACACTCCACATGGCTTCAAGGGCTTGCCTACCTTTTAAACCCTGCTAAGGAGGACCACACCCAAGCCCAGCTGTTCCTAATTCAGTGCTGATAATACTTCTTTAATTGCTCCTTTCTTTGATCTGAACGTCTCTGTCGCATGTCAATGACGGCTTGTGTGTCATCACCTAATGACTCCAAGCTACTGGCTGGGGAGAGCCCCCCCCCCCCCCGGGGGGCTCTCATGCTGTTCTCCTTCGTCCCATTCCTGACTATCCTCTCCCCCATCCGACTGTTCAGCCCCCTCCTCTTCACTGTCCTCCTCCTCCGGGCATGGAGCCAGCAGAGACACAGCCGGTCCCTGAGCAGCCTCAGGCTGAATCACAACAGAAGGGAAACTATTTTGCTTCACTTTCCCACAGAAACTGCATTGCTAAGTCTTGGTGTGCAATATGAAGAAGCTGCCAAATAGGGCTGACTTTTACCATTTATCCCCGATTTAAGGGAACCATCACGCATTTGGCTCATAATTAAGTTGGCAATGGTAGCACTTGAAATGAAAATGAAAGAATGGTGGGTGATTCCCCATCGCATGGCATTTTAGCAGGACTGTTTTCTGCCTCAATTGCAATCAGTTTACTGCTCTTCGTCCTCCCCATCCCTAGGCAAACAGCAGAGAAGCGGGTGGATACATGTACAAGTGATGACATTAGTGGAGAAAAAAAATCAGAGAGCCTTCCTTATTAGTTTCACTAGAGACTACTATTTATTATTGTCTTTTTGAGAGGCCCTTGGCTTCTCTTGCAGTTGGCCTTTTGGTGGCTGACAATTATGGGGTTTGCAGTTCACAGAGATCATAGGAATATAATCATTGCTCCTAGACCAGAGAAGCTTAGTTCAGTAAGTCAGGGCCCACCAATTTATTTATTATTTTTTATTTTATTTATTTATTTGTCACACAAATATAGTATTGTATTGTAGTTTGTTTAACATAATATAAGTATAAAGTAGAGATAAAAAACATAAAAACACACTAAGACAGGAACGGTAAGCACAAAGGTGCACTTATGCACGTCGCTTACAGACCTCTTAGAAAAGGGGAGAGGTCTATTGTAGCTAATGTAAGGTTCAAGTTTTTGGGATTGGGGGAAAAAACAACAGAGTCCGGTAGTGAATTCCAGATGTTGACCACTTTATTGCTGAAATCGTATTTTCTGCAGTCTAGTTTGGAGCGATTTACATTTATTTTGAATCTATTGCATGCTCTTGTGTTGTTGTTGTTAAAGGTGAAGTAGTCGCCAACAGGGAGTAGTACATGTGATGTATGATTTTATGAACAACAGTTAAATCAGTTCGGGGGCGGCATAGCTGTAAATTTTCTAAACATAGTAATTGAAGTCTGGAGGAGTAAGGTAATTTGTTGCATGAGGGGGAGTGGAGGACTCTTCTTGTGAAGTATTTCTGGACTCCTTCAATTGTATTAATGTCTGTTATGCAGTGAGGATTCCATACAGGTGAGCTGTATTGAAGAATTGGTCTGACAAATGTTTTGTATGCTCTGGTTAGTAGATCGGTGTTTCTAGAGAAGAAGCTGCATAGAATTAAGTTTGTGACTCTTAGTGCTTTTTTGGCAATGCTGCTGCAGTGGGCTCTGGCACTTAGGTCATTGGAAATGAGTACTCCAAGGTCTTTGACTGAGTGAGGGTCTTCTGCGAGTTCAGTTTGTCCAAGTGTGTATTTAGTATTCGGATTCTTTTTACCAATGTGTAGGACAGAGCATTTGTTGGATGAAATTTGCAGTTGCCAGTTGTTAGACCATTCAGCTACATGGTCAAGGTCCTTTTGAAGGGTAGAAGTATTATCAGAGGTATTAAATAGCTTAACATCATCAGCAAAGAGAACACAATTGCTTGTAATATTGTGCACCATGAATGCACCATGAATGATCTTGGGCCAGTCTTAGTCCTTCAGTTCAATCTATTTTACCAGTTTGTTACAGTAATGATCAGCTGGAGAGGTCCATCCTCTACATCTTGCCTTGAACTTCAAACAAAAGGCAGGAAATAAATCCAATTACAGACTGAGTTGGGGAAGTTTGACTTCTGTACAGGTTTACAATCAATTAGACCAATTTCACCAAGTTTACACAATATATCAAACTATAACTAGTTCTATCTTGTGGGAACCTGCAGCTGCCATATAATGTTAGGATAGGATTTGATATCTGGACTTCTGACATAAATGCCTCATACACTCCGACTTCATTAGCCAGAATAGGACTGAACGTAACATCCACATAAGATAAGTCTGCATTTCTGGTGAACTCTGCTTGAGGAAGTGACTGGCCATAAAGCGGTTCATGGCAGCCCCCCTTGAATAACAAGAATGTGTCAGCAGGATGAGAACTGTGTGATAAAAGGATGCATATTTACATTTCCTGGGATAAACAGGATGAAGGCAGCAATAAAAGACCTTGCTTTGAGGTAAACAGGAGATAGCCATTCTAACAACAAAGGTCCCAGGAAATTGGCCATGAGAGACATTTGTTCAGTAGAAACTAGTTACGTGCCATATGTAGATAGGAAGGACTCGGAAGTTGTGTCCTATCTTAGAGTTATGTTATTGGATGTTTGTATACCACTTGACATATACGTATAACCTTACCCAATTTGCATATTCCCACCCAATAAAAGGAAGTGCACGGCCCAAAACTGTGTCCAAGTTTTCTTTCTAGGATTCGCGTTCGTGAGTGACCCCACGCGTCTAGGTCGCCCTGAGTCCTTCTGAAGACCTCGATCCCCTCAGGGACTTTGCGGCGTCGCAGGAACCTAGCATTTGTGCTTTTGTAAAACTTTCTTTATAGCCTATTGTATACATTCAGATAAATGGGGCTTATGCAATAAATCATGATTAAGTGAGCCATAGTTTTTTGTAATATGAAACCAGTCTGTCCACACTGATTATCTGCCCAATACAGGTACCTTTCCTAGAGTATATATACACTTCACTGACATTTCAAGCCAGGATATGACAAAATACTTCTTTTACCTAATTGTAAGCTCAGAACATATTGCCAGTTCTGCGGGATCCTCGGTGATAATGGTAAATAATCCTGCATCTCATATCTGTGCTGGCATTGGGTTGTGACCCTGTGTCAGATCACATAGTTTAAGGCACATAAGTCACCAGGCAAATATCATTTACAACCAGCTTGCTTTTTATTCCAGTAATGATTTGTTCAGGAGTAACAAATCAAAGGCTTGTAAGCCCAGATAAAGCACTATTAGACCTTCTCTTCTTCATGACCTGTGGAGGTCTATGTAAAGACGAGGGCAAGCTATCATTTCTCAGTGCATTGGAAGGGCAAGCAAAGACTGGGAAAGATCCTTGTATTTTTTCCTTCTCTCACAGAAGGGCATCAAAACAAGACATGCCATGAGCTTTCAACAGTGCCGTGCAGATTTATTCCCACAATACTTCTTTTTACTTACTGAAGATATTTCTATATTCTTTCCCAAAAAGGAATTGTTCCAAGCAGCTTACCAAAGAAAGAAAGAAAAAAAGAAAGAAAGAAAGAAGGAAGGAAGGAAAGAAAGAAAGAAAGAAAGAAATATAAAAACTCAGCAACAATCTAAAAAGAATAACAAAAAGCAGAACATTTTTAAAAAGTCCCCTGACAACAAAGATTTTGCTTCCTGAACATTTTTGGATACATCTTAAAGATTTTTGGCTGTTAATCATGAAAATAACCTATAAATTAACCTACCCTGTACATATTAAAAGTTTATTAATTTTCACTTGCGTTATAAGGTACTGCATTTAGCTCGTGCTTGCCCAGGCAGGCACTCAGGGCATGTTGTCTAAAATTTGTGGAACTGATATATTTTAGGCATGCCTAGGCATACTTAGGCTGGAGAGATGCTCCCCGGAAAGCATATAAACATACAAAGATGCTACTCATTTTGTTGATATCAGTTTCCATGTATTTTGGTGTTATTGTTTCAAGGCACAGCATTGCCAATGTATGTGTAATTTAAATAACAAGTAATCCTGGTTTGGCTTGGTTTGGGCAAGTAGGTAGTGGTTGCCGCACCTGGTTCAGAGAACTGGTAGTGATGGTAGCATGAAGCTCCGCCCACCCACCCTGACAACATTACTTCCTGTTTGTTTTTGTTTTTTTAACTTTTAAAAGCCTTTTCTCCCTGCTGGTTCATCAGAAAGAAAGAGGGGGAGAGGGAAGGGAAGGGAAGGGAGAAAGAAAGAGAAAGATAGAGGTAGGTGTTAGAAGGGGGGGGGAAACGGGACTCACTTTCCAGTCCAGAGATCACTTGGCAAAGAAGAAAAACAAATGCTGTCACTTTAAACCAGGAGTCTCCAAACTTAGCCGCATGGCTGGCTGAGGAATTCTGAGAGTTGACGTCTACAAGTCTTAATGCTATAAACTTTTGGAGACTCTTGCTTTAAATTGAAAAGCCTTTGGAAGCTGCTCTGAAGGAAGTTGCTCTTAATTGCAGAAGCAAAGTAACATTCTGGGTTAGCTGAATAACAAACTGGATAAAAAGAAGAATACTTATCTGGCTCTATGTTTTTGAAGTTTTAGGGTTTGTGCAATATGGGCTTTGGGTGATTCCCATTGTGGCTAAATGACTTTTGCTCTGTGTACCATCTTGAGTGTGCTTGAGTGTGCTTATTGTGATTCTACTACTGTGTTTTCTTAGCTGCGAAATCTTGCCATGGGGAAATTTCAAAATATCCCATGTTGAATGGGTTTTATAGGGATTTGTCTGCCTGCTTATGTGAATGGAGTCAATGTCAGGCTTCCACTTTCTATACTGTCATTATCTCTTTATCTCTACGGGACAAGAGTGTGGAATGAGCTTCAGGCAGGTTCTTTGTTAGCAGCTTGGTTTTTCCTTGTTTTTCTGTGAGCCTTTTCTCATGAGTACTAATTTATTTGTGGAGGGTTGCTTCCCACAGAAGAGAGTGGGGAAGGAGAAAGGACAACAAACCTGGCTGTCATTAAACACAGCTTTGGAGGATGCTTTGAAACAGCACAGCAAAGTCTGGAAGGGACCTCAGAGGTAAACTAGTCCAACCCCCTGCTCCCTCGCAAAATGGACTGCTAAATTGGCCGCATCCACCCAGTCACATGACAACCTGGCCATGCACACCCAGTCAGATGACCACATGGCCACACCCACCTGAAGCCACACCCACCTGATCTACAAGCCATTCCCACAAAATAAGCCATGCCCACAGAACCAATAGGGAACAATCTCACATTTCACCCCTGAAGTAACCCAGTTATAGACTACCTGTAAGATGATTGGTGACAGTAGAAATGTTTTGCCTATGTTGGAACAGCCATAATAAATTCTGCTACATATATGGAAAGTACTGTACATATCATTCCTATCACCCTTTTCGTCCCACTTAGGACTGTATGACTGTAACTTGTTGCTTGTATCCTAAGATTTTTATTTTATTGATTGTTTCTTCATTGCTTATTTGACCCCTATGACAGTCATTAAGTGTTGTACCTCATGATTCTTGACAAATCTATATCTTCTTTTATGTACACTGAGAGCATAAGCACCAAAGACAAATTCCTTGTGTGTCCAATCACACTTGGCCCTAAAGAATTCTATTCTATTCTATTCTATTCTATTCTATTCTATTCTATTCTATTTTATTCTATTCTATTCTATTCTATTCTATTCTATTCCATTCCATTCCATTCCATTCCATTCCACTCCACTCCACTCCACTTCACTCTAATCTACATGGTTAATTCTAAAACATGTACCATGACAAGACGTAAGGAAGCAAATGAAGTTGGGTTCTAAGATCAGTAATTAAGAGAAGATCTGGGCCTCCTCTCATTTGTTGTGCAGGATGTGCTGTTCATGTTAGAGCTTGGAACCAATGCCTCTTTGCTGCCCTGATGATCTGCTGAGAACAGAATGATCACATGATAGACTGTTAGCCCTGTCTGACTAATGTTGCTGGTTTCTCTGCTAAAACTTAGAAATCAATTAAATATCCCAATCTGCCATGAGACCGGTGCCACAGGGTAACAATCTGCTAGTACTGAAGCCAACAGAGAATGGAGTTTACACAGAACAGATTAAGATGCTGCAATGCATCCCCCAGGAATGGACAGTGACAATAATCTGGATTTTGAATTGTGTACATCTAGTGAGCCTCATCTCATAACACCGTCAGAATAGAAACATAGAAGACTGACGGCAGAAACATAGAAACATAGAAGTCTGATGGCAGAAAAAGACCTCATGGTCCATCTAGTCTGCCCTTATACTATTTTCTGTATTTTATCTTAGGATGGATATATGTTTATCCCAGGCATGTTTAAATTCAGTTACTGTGGATTTATCTACCACATCTGCTGGAAGTTTGTTCCAAGGATCTACTACTCTTTCAGTAAAATAATATTTTCTCATGTTGATCAAAAGCAACATGAGAAAATATTATTTTACTGAAAGAGTAGTAGATCCTTGGAACAAACTTCCAGCAGATGTGGTAGATAAATCCATGACCCATCTAGTCTGCTCTTATACTATTTTATGTATTTTATCTTAGGATGGATATATGTTTATCCCAGGCATGTTTAAATTCAGTTACTGTGGATTTATCAACCACGTCTGCTGGAAGTTTGTTCCAAGGATCTACTACTCTTTCAGTAAAATAATATTTTCTCATTTTACTGAAAGAGTAGAATTAAACAACCTAGCCAGGGACTTTGTTTTGTCAAAATCAAAAGTAAAACTACTAGATTCAAGACTGCAAGGATGGTATTTGCTATCACCAGGTATGAAAATGTCTGTCTTTTAAAACCTCCAAGGCAATTTAACAAATTTCTTACACAGGTTAATAACCTTGTTTCTGCACTGACATTGAGAGTTTGTTCATAGCTTTGGGTTGTGAGCTTGACTCAATAGCATGTATCTCTTTATAAAGTCATCAGTACAGCCTCAAGGCTGTCTTGATAAGCAATGTACACCTATCAGTACCTATTGCTATGCTGCACACATGAAAGAAATCTACAAAAATATCCAGTACACTAACTACAATTGGAACTAGTGGCTCTGCTGTTTGAAACCTAGATATACCAAATACTGCAATTACATATGTGAATGGGACAGCATTACAGGAGTCACATTAAAAAGAAACGAGCACTCTAAAAGTATTTGGTTCAAGGACAGAAAAAGGTAAGGAGTTCTACTCCCCCCTCCTCACTTGAAAAGAAATCTGATCCAAATGCAAAACACAAGCACAGGAGTATGTTTTTTGTTTTTGCTCTCACAGTAGCAAGCAGCTTTACTACAAACAGTTGAGCTAAGCCATGCACAGATTCCTTCCTGTCTCCTCCTTCCTCACACAATAAATACTGTTTGACTTTCCAAACACCAGTTGTTGACCTAAAAAGATATTTTTGCCTAAACTTCACACAAAACCCAAACTGATGAAAACTTTTGTGAAAAACAATGAACAAGGAAGGTTTGAGACCAATATTTCCAAGAATAACTGATGTCAAGATTAAGGAAGGCATTTTTGTTGGTCAATAGATTGGACATGTCATCAATGACAACTGGTTTGAAGAACTGTTAGTGAGGCCATCTAGAAAACATTCAAGGATATCAATGAGCATTTTCTTTGCAATCATAGAGCACCAAACTACATTCAGCTTGTTGACAAACTTCAGAATACAAAACCATGAAATTATTCTCCAAAGCACTAGAGAACAGGACAAGAAACAATGGTTGGAAACTAATCAAAGAAAGAAGCAATGGAATTAAGGAGAAACTTTATAACAGGGAAGACAATTAACCAGTGGAACAGCTTACTTTCAGAAACTATGGATGCTCCATCACTGGAAGTTTTTAAGAAGAGACTAGACAGTCACTTATCTGAAATGGGATAGGTTCTCCTGCTCGACCAGAGAGCTGGACTAGAAGATCGCCAAGGATTCTTCCAGCTCTGTTCTGTTCTGTGTACAACTTGTCACTAAAGATTCAATTTTCTGCGTTAACACTAGCACTTTTCCCCCCAAACAAAATCTAGGTGCAGTCAGTGCTGAACACAGTGAAAGTTTTCACCAGTTACAATGAACAAACATACGAAGGCAACTGAAATCCACCAGTGCTTGCTGACACTTACAGTATAAGACACTGCAGTGAGATCCATCAGACCAACAAAAATCAGCAGCAAACACTTTTACCTCTGTTGAACTCATGCAGCCTTGTCAGAAACATGCGATTAAATACATTATAGTAATTAAAAGTTCATTTCATATTTTTCAAGATCCCCATGTGATACACTCATTCCGAAATTATATTTGTGTTCAATTTGAAGAGGTCTATCATAATCACCAAATGTTGTCCAGTGTAATCACTTATTTAAGATACTTTGTTTCAAAATAAGAGTTATTGCTAATGGAATATAGAACATATAAATGTTGACTACTGCAATTCAGTTAAATCCATAAAATAAACCTGCAAGTATATTAACAAATGGTCTGACCAGGAGGCATTCACCATTGAAGATGTGGACGAGGTAATGAGGCAGGCCGATACATCAGCAGCTCTGAGGCAGCCTGGCGCATTCATGAAAGGTTTCCTCCTGTTATGCACCTTGCCGTATATCTCAAAAATGGCCAGCGAGTTTATTTTACTGAGGACAATATTGTTGAGAAGATGAATAACCCTCCAAAAATAACAAAACTCTACAGAGGCAATGCTTTCGCAAGGACCCTTTTATATTGCAAAGTTCCAACTTACTACATATGGAAAGGTAACCAATTCTGCAGGAGGAAACAAGGAAGGCTGTATTATCTGGGAGTGTGAAGAAAGATCAGGTTTTGGGTAGAGTGTACACCATTCATCCCGGTAATGCTAAGTGCTACTACCTATACCTCGTCCTGCACGAGATCCATTGCCAAATTTATTTATTTATTTTATTTATTTATTAAATTTGTATGCTGCCCCTCTCCGCAGACTCGGGGCGGCTCACAACAGTAACAGAAAACAATATATAATACAAATTCAATAATTAGAAAGCTAAAAACCTATAGTTTAAAAAAAAACATGCACACAACATACCATACATAAACAGTATAGGCCTGGGGAAGATATTTCAGTTCCCCCATGCCTGACGGCAGAGGTGGGTTTTAAGGAATTTGCGGAAGGCAAGGAGGGTGGGGGCAGTTCTAATCTCAGGGGGGGAGCTAGTTCCAGAGGGTCGGGGCCACCACAGAGAAGGCTCTTCCCCTGGGACCCGCCAAACGACATTGTTTAGTCGACGGGACCTGGAGAAGGCCAACTCTGTGGGACCTAATGGGTCACTGGGATTCATGCGGCAAAAGGTGGCCCCGGAGTTATTCTGGTCCAATGCCATGAAGGGCTTTATAGGTCAAGACCAAATGTCATTTTCTGTCCTAAAACTGGGGCAGGAGTATTTCAATCAACATTTCAAGCAGCCTGTAGTGTACTTGGCTTGCTGGAAGACAATGCTTACTGTGACTGCACTCTGGAAGAAGCCTCCATCTCTGACTTTCCTAACAAACTCTGTGATCTGTTTGACATGTTGGTTTTCTGCCAACTTGCAGACCCGCTAAAATTGTGGGAAAAATACAGAGAAGTTAGAAGGCTAATGGAGACAGAGGGTGGAGATGCCCAACTGGTCCTCCAAATTGTTTACACCCAATGATTTATCCTTCTTGAAGATATTGTCATATCCATGTCAGATAAAACACTCCTACAGTTCAGATTTCCACCACCTTAATGAGAGTAAGGAGCCACTGTCAGCAACTGTCTATACCTGAATGAACTGTCTTATAATACCATTCAGCTGACATAAGCAGTTGCTGTGAATGTTACCCAATTAAAGCAAGGACAGAGGAAAGCCTACGATGAAATCATGCACAGTACTGCTTTTGATTCTGGGCAGTTGCTCTTTCTTGACGCTCCTGGTGGCACTGGCAAAATGTTTTTGATCAATCTCTTGCTGGCCAAAATTAGAAACAGAAGCAATATCACCCTAGCCATTGCTCCTTCGGGAATTGCAGCTACCTTGATCGATGGAGCAAGACGCCTCACTCTGCCTTCAAGTTATCGCTCAACCTGAATCTTCTGAGTGTGCACATCTTTAAGCAGAGTGACATGGCCCAGGTGCTTGGAGAAGCCAAACTTATCATGTGGGATGAGTGCACCATGACTCACAAAGGGATTAAAGGCCTGGGGTGGACTGCTGCCCGGACGGGGGGAAACGCAGTGGGGTAGCGAAAATGGAGCCACCCCAGAGCACCCAATTTGCACTGAAAGATGTTGAAAGAAATTGCGCCCATAGTGTGATAGTAAAAAATTTGGTAGTTCTTCACTGCCTTAAACGGATCTATTTCATTGTTGTTACACTTACAATAATGTCTTCATCTGTAACAGAAACTTAGTTTAAGGTATCTAACGAAATAATACAGTCACTTTTTCAACTACTCATTAATTTTCAAGCTTTAAGTGTCAATTTATCAAGCCCCATCACATAGTTTCATAGCAAAGCACTACTAGCTGGGTATCCAGCTACTAAACATAATAAATAACAAAAATACATGAGTCTTGTTGTTCAAAATTATAATAGCAACTTTATGAAAATTTCAAAGTTTCTGAGTGATTTTCAGAAGTCTATACAGAGGTCTATCCAAACTCTGATTTAAAAATGAGGTTTGATTGAATTTTATAGCAGCACCATTCTCTAGAAGCATTCCAGGTTCTAAAGGATGCTGGACCACCTAGGATGGTAACGGACAACCTTTTTTGGTTTGCGTGCCAAAAGGGTATGTGTGGGTGTTGTAGTAGCATTATGCAAAAGCTAATCCACCCAGATAGCTAGAGCAGCTATCCAGTCTGCCTCAGACCAGGATATCAGGAATTGTAGTCTTGAAGATAATTGAAATAAGCACTGGAGAGTTTCTTAAGAATATATTCACTTCTTTCGTAGCAAACCTACACTAACTATTTACACAGTAGCTATCTTTCTCTAGAAGTTACTATATAAAATACTCACAATTCTCTATCTACTATTCTCAGTTACAGTATTCAGCTACAAGTCTTCAGCCACGATATTTTTCAGCCACCACAAGTCACAATAAGCCACACAATATCTCTAAGCCAAACCACAAGTCACAATATCTTCTAGCCACATCTATGCAAAGGTGCATCGTGGTATATACATTTGCCAACCAATCAGATTACATTACAATTTGTAGAATCACAGTGACTACATTGTTAAAGTCATTACATTGATTGCAGCAGGTAGAGTGCTGTACTGCAGGCCACTGAAGTTAACTTGTAGATCTGAAGGTCAGCGGTTCAAATCTCACCACCAGCTCAAGGTTGACTCAGCCTTCCATCCTTCCGAGGTGGGTAAAATGAGGCCCCGGATTGTGGGGGCAATAGCCTACCTCTCTTTAAAAAGTACTATTGCTAACATGTTGTAAGCCACCCTGAGTCTAAGGAGAAGGGTGGCATAAAAATTGAATAAATAAAATAAATAAATAAATAAATTTTATATCAGGTATGGCCCTGATCCTGACAGTGTGCATGTGGCCAAACCCTTCCCTCACCACACACATGCCCCTGTGTATGCGCACAATACCCCCATCCCTGTGCCTGCGCATAAGGCTCATTGAGGCCTGGGGTGGTGAAAAAACAGCCAAATGGACAAAACAAAAGTTTGGAAAAACAACTCCCATTGTGCTATTTTTTGTACTCCTGAGGTTTCAAGGAAACTTCCTGAAGCCCCAGAGTGTGAAAAACAGCCCAACGGGCAAAGCAGAAGTTTGGAAAATGCACTTTTGGTTTGCCTGTAGTGCTGTTTTTTGCACTCGGAGGGTTCAGGGAAAGTTTTTGAAATCCCAGACTGCAAAAAACAGTCCAATGGTCAAATCAGAAGTGCATTTTCTGAACTTCCAGTTTGTCCATTGGGCTGTTTTTTGGGGGGTTTTAGGAAGCTTCATTGAACCACCACAGTACAAAAAAACCCAGCACAATTAGCAAACCGGAAGTCCATTTTTCTGAACTTCTGGTTTTCCGTTGAGTGGTTTTTTGCATTCTGGCCTTTGAGCTTTCCTGAAGCAACCAGAGGGTGAAACAGCCTTCTCCAATGCTGAAAACCAGCTGGCCCACATGCACATGCATGTTGGAGCTGACATTAGGGCAACGGCTTGCATGCCACCTGTGGCACGCCATAGGTTCACCCAGTGATGGGCTACCAAAATTTTTACTACCACACTTTGGGCATGGCTTATGCATTTTGTTTCAACATCCTTCAGTGCAAATTGGGTGCTCTGGGGTGGAGCTCCAAATTTTGCTACCAGATCTGACCATTCCCCTAGGAGTTCATCACTGGGTTCACCATCACAAACCTAGGAGGAAAATTAAAGTATAAAAGCAACTTTTCTAGAACAAGTTGACATCTTATTCCTTGACAGATAGGCTTCATCACAATAATATGATTTAATAGATTACATTTCATCTCTAATCATCCTTCACTGATTTAGCACCAATGCACAATCTTTGTTGCATTTGCCAGAATACAAAATAAATATTACAATATAGTACAGCAGAAGCTCTTTTTGAACTGGTCATGTAGATAAATTATACCAATAAATTATTATATACTCAACATATTCAGTGATAGGAAAGATAGCCATGGATACCATGTGGTATGTATTTCCAAGGCGGTAATGATAAATCACTTGTCTGTGTAATTTTTCACTCCATATAAGCCCATAAAACCTTTATCAGAGAACACATCATCTGTAAATGTTTCCAAGGGATGCCTTTTTGTTTAACCTCAAGCATAAATTCTGTGAAGTCTGTGCTTCAGACTGACCAGTCCAATTCCTTATTTAAAATACTTTTCTTATAAAACATTAAGAATTCAAAATCTACACGAAAGAAAGTCTCCACATTTTCATGGACTAGGATTTCTCCTTCCAGATTGTCTCCAATAGTCAACTTTGTGGCAAGTTAAGGCCACAAATGTAGCATATGTAGCCCTACATGGTATTGGACCACCTTCTGCTGCATGAGCCCCAGCGACTGGTCAGGTCCCACAGAGTCGGCCTTCTCCAGGTCCCGTCAACTGGAAAATGTTGCCTGGCGGGGCCTATGGGAACAGCCTTCTCTGTGGGGGCTCCACCCCTCTGGAACCAGCTCCCCCCAGAAATTCATACCGCCCCCACTCTCCTCACCTTCCACAAGAGCTTGAAGACCCTTTTGTGACAAGAGGCCTGAGGACATTAGATATTATTATATGATGAATGTAATGTATGTTTGTTTGAATGAGAGTGATTGATTTTTAAGGTACTCGAGTTTTAGATTAGTTAATTTTAACTTTAAAATTGGATTTAGGATATTTTTTTATAGGTTGTAAGCCACTCTCAGTCTTCGGAGAGGGGCAGCATATAAATCCAATCAATCAACCAACCAACCAACCAACCAATCAATCAATCAATATATTTGTCTTTTATGTTGTTCACTGCGAGTCAAAAATAAATCTTAGCAGTGACCAGCACAAGGCAAATATAATAATATACCATGGTAAACCAAAAGTAATTTCAACACCAATTCATTTAAAAATTCACAGTAATTTGTGAGAAGAAAACTACATGACCAATGCTGGAGCATCATGGTAACAACCAAAGAGCATAATCATCTACCACCCAAAGCTCTCTGGAAGTGCTCTACCTTAACATGCTTCAGAAAAGCAATTAATGACTGTTCCAGTGCAGAGAAGCAACAACCACATAAAAATGGGAAATGTCCAGAAGTTTCTCCAAGAAAGAATATATTCGATGGATTGAGTCAGCTGAAGAAGTTGAGTCAGCTGAAGAAGTTGATCAAATTCATGTTCATTGTGTTGATGAATCAGGAGTGTAATTATAATAACTAATCATTAATTTTTATACATTTTACAGATATTTTCCCTCCACTAGCTACAACAATAAGCAAAGCTTCTGTCTTAAGAAGAACTAAGCTGTTATTAACAAGCAATCAAAAATCATATTGAAAAATAATTATGTCAGTTAGTCACATGGGATTTATTTTCAAAGTTTAACAATAATGTAGATATATTTGCAAGGGGTTGGGGTGGGAGCAAATAAAATTGAAGGACCAGATCAAAGGAGACTATTTTGTATGTAGATAAAAGCAGTCTGCGTGGGATGCTTGAAATCTTTCCCAGAAGGCTCTCATACTTATTCCAGAACTTTCTACCAATATTATCAACAAGCTTTGTTTAAAAAGATATTGCTGTTTATGTAAAAAAACAACATTTGCACATAAAAAGTATCAACAAACTATACACCATGAACCTCAAGGACTGTAATTAAATGATCTCTGTAGTTTCCATGGTATTGAACAATCCTGAGTACATTTTTTCTTATTTGTTAGTTTGTAATTGACAGAATAAAAGGGGCAACTGACTGATCTTTCTGCCATCAAGAATTTATCCTGGCATTGATAGGATTGAATTGTTTACCTTTTTATTCAATTGTAAAATTCATGAATTGCTCAAAGTTGAGTACTCTTCTCAGACATTGCTTCTCCTACAGTAAAAACATTGCTGAGTTCTATTGGAGAATATAGCGACATGAGATGGAGTGAAATATGATATTTCTAATTGGAATCAAGAATTCAACACAATTTGAGCCAAATAAAACTCTATTTGCTTTCTAAAACTCTATTTGCTTTCCATTCTAGGCAAGTTGATCATTTGTCATAAAAGACATCCAATAATGTCTTTCTCATTCTTTAGGCATCCATATAAAGAACCTGTTGCTCTAGTGCTCAATCTCTTCTAAAAATAATGTTGTTATAGTGCTTTGCTATTTTGCCATTGCCTTTTTCCTTTGTAGAATTTAAAAATAAATATATTCCCAACTCAGGAAAGAAAATTATTTGAAGAGCCTTGCATTTATCAACTGGGCATCACCCTGGTCAAAGCAGATTTTTTTTTTTGTTCAGTATTAATCAGTACGGATGGGTCTAGACCAGTGTTTCCCAACCTTGAGAACTTGAAGATATCTGGACTTCAACTCCCAGAATTCACTGGCTGGGGAATTCTGGGAGTTGAAGTCTAGATATCTTCAAGTTGCCAAGGTTGGGAAACACTGGTCTAGACAATAGTTATGATTTTTCCTATTGCTTTCTCCCAGACTTACTATCACAAAATCTTGCACACCCACAATAAAAATTTCACTCACAGGCCATGTTGCAGACAATTAACCTAAATTTCTCAAATTCTTGCAAAATTGATTCTTTAGTAAGCCCGTTGGCCTTTACCTTGTGGCTATGTTATAATTATCTTGCCCCAGCAAAACTAAAAGAGATTCAAGAAATGTATATGGCAAGAAGATGAAAGTAGGAAAGAGAAATGTATATTGGAAGGGGTGATAATTGAGGGTAGGAAATAGGTCTTCTCTACACACTGTGGGAATCTGAAAGGAGACATTGTAATTTCTGCCTTTCTGATTCCTTAGACTGGAAACAGGTTACAAGGTAGAGAATGTGTTTTAGGTGTCTGGATTATACCCAGAAAAATGTGAGCACAGCTGGAGCAAAATAATCAAACTAATGCAAAAGCAAACACAAGGGGGTGGGGAAACAAATTAAGGAAGATGACTTATCTACATATGGGTATCGATGCTATTTATTTATTTTATTTATTTATTAGATTTGTATACCGCCCCTCTCCGTAGACTCGGGGCGGCTCACAACAGTGATTTAAACAATACATAATGACAAATCTAATAATTAGAATCTAAAATAACAGTATTACATTTAAAAAGTGTAAAAGCAAGAAACCCCAATATATAAAAAGCATACATACAGTCATATCATGCACCAAACTACATAGGCAGGGGAGATATCTCAGTTCCCCCATGCTTGACGACAGAGGTGGGTTTTAAGGAGTTTACGAAAGGCAAGGAGGCTGGGGGCAATACATTCATTAATATAATGAATGTATATTAAGCTAAAATCATTTTGAAAAGAGATCTTTAAGCTTATTATTATTATTATTATTATTATTATTATTATTATTATTATTAATTAGATCTGTTTGCCGCCCCTCTCCGAAGACTATGCCGTTTATCAATAGAAACCCTTTGCAGATAGTTCTGCAGAAATATTTAAAAGTGCAAATTTAAATGTGCAAAACAAAAGGTAAATTCCAAATTTCGAAACTTAGAAAAGAATGATTAACTGGGGAAAAGTATAGACTATAGACTGTTCCCAGAAAGAAGGCTATAGAAAGAATAAAGACAAAAAGGAAAAAATGGATTGAAAATGTGTAGCAACATGCACAATTGCAAGTTCTGATTACATTTGTTGCAATGTTATGTCTCTCTATATCTTTGTGAAGTGCTATACATTGTTTATTTATCCCATTTTTATTTTGAGTGAATGAATTTCAAGGCATCTTTCAAAGGAGCAGCTGTGATGGAATTTTTCAAGTCTTGGAATGGAAATGATGGGTTGCAAATCAGTGTAACACATTTGGGCATGCCGTCCTTATCTGACAAATAGAAATGATATCTCCCCTCCCTCAAGAAGCATTTAGAAAGAGGATCAGAGGGATCAAGAGGCCATGTCACAGCATATGATGAATGCTAAAGTGGACATCTATTTACCAAGAATATGTAACCTAACCCACTTTCCTTTTAATATATCTGTCTATTGAAATTCTGAGACTCTAACTTTCTTATCCATGATGAGCTACTTAGTACTTGATAAAAGCTTCTAATATAAGAGTTGGATTGATGGTAAATGGAGTCCAACATCGTGTCTTTTCTATGATTAAATAAAAAGCCTTAGGATTAAAAGTAGGCATTTCTGCTGCTTGGTTTACTGAAACTCCTAGAAAATTAACTGCATTAAGTCTTCATGAATTATAATATATATATATGGGAAAGAAGTTCAATATTTCAGCAAAAATACAATCCCAATGTATGGCCAAATCAACCATAAAGTACTTACAGAAACAAAAGATAGAGACTTTGGAATAGTCTTTATAATATCCAATTGTGAACATTATTGCAAATCTGTCAAAAAAAGAATCTCAAGTATGCAGTGCATGTAAAGGACTTTTAAGAATATTTTTCAGCTACAGAAAGTTGTAAGAAAAAGTGGTGAAAAAAAATTCCAAAAGTGAGAACATAAAAACTCTTTGCTGGTTTTAGAAGCCATTTGGCAGTTGCTATTTCTGGCAATGGAAATACAAAGTGTTTATTGAAAGACTACCCACATTTTTTTACAACAGACATGCTTGATGAACACAATACTCTACATCCAAGACAGTTGAAAAAAAGTGGTTAAGGATAACTGCAGGGCAGATATGAATACCAAATGCATGCAAACCTTCAGCAACTTGACAAATTTGGCACAGCCCTACATGGCATTGGATCAGATTATGGGACTATCTTCTTCCTCATGCATCCCAGCGACCGGTCATATCCCACAGAGTTTGCCTTTTCCAAGTTCCATCAACCAGGTAATGTCGTCTGGTGGGGCCTAGGGGAAGAGCTTTTCTGTGGTGGCCCCAGCCCTTTGGAATCAGAGATTCGCACTGGCCCCACCCTTCTAGTCTTTTGCAAGGCCTTAAAAACACATCTCTGCCAGCAGGCCTGGGGCCAGTGAAATTTTAACATCTACCCCGGCCAATGACTGAATGATAGGATTAATGTGCATGATTGGTTTTTTAAATATATTGGGGTTTTAGAAATTAAATTATATGTTTTTAGTATTGAAGGTTTTTTTAAAAGAATGTTTAATATTAGATTTCTTACATGTTTTGTATTTACTTGTGAGTCGCCCCGAGTCTCAAGCGAAGGGCAGCATAGAAACCAGATAGATAAGATAGATAGATAGATAGATAGATAGATAGATAGATAGATAGATAGATAAGATAGATAGATAGATAGATAGATAGATAGATAGATAGATAGATAAGATAGATAGATAAGATAGATAGATAGATAGATAGATAGATAGATAGATAGATAGATAGATAGATAGATAGATAGATAAGATAGAAAGAGAGAGAGAGAGAGAGAGAAATACATTTATTCTGCTGACTAGAACTATATACATACAACTGAAGAGTCTTTCTGGCAGAACCTTTGCAAATTCAATTTGCATGCCGTCCATCTCCCTAGGGACTCTACCTTTTTTGCACTAGACTAGCCAGTTAAACAAATCCCTAAAAAACCAGGAGCTACCTCTGAAATGGAAATGCAGCCTGTACTGCTTCCTTTCACTCTAATATTTCTCGTATTTGAGTCCGTCGGGAGAGGGGCGGCTTATAAATCTAAATAAACAAATAAATATGTTCAGTATTTCAAAACCAAAATAAACAGGAAAGGAGATAGTGGGCCTCCTTCACTTGTTCCTTTTTGTATCTCCTAGGGGTTTGGCTATTCATCTCTTTTCTCTAGAGAGATGCCACTTTTTAAATATAGCATATTCCTCTCCCTCCTTAAGGGGCAATTTAAAAGAATTTGGTGCATTAGCAGGTTTCAAGATTAAAAAGCAGAAGACAAAATGGCTAACAAAGAGGCTAACAAAAATATGGAAGTAGAACAGGTATGTCAAACCTGCCACCCACGGGCCAAATGCGTGACATCCTGGCCCTGCCCCCACCCAATTTAGCAATTTAGGACGTAAGTTTGATATCCCTGAAACAGAAGATCAAATTAACTGATAAATAAAATGTGATTTTACATTGAGAAGATAGTAAACTGGGCATCATTATGACAAATATAGATTGTATGTTATTTTAAAATGACCATGTTAAAACATGAAATGAAGTTAATAACAACAACAACAATAACAACAGAGTTGGAAGGGACCTTGGAGGTCTTCTAGTCCAACCCCCTGCTTAGGCAGGAAACCCTACACTACTTCAGACAAATGGTTATCCAACATCTTTTAAAAACACTTCTAGTGTTGGAGTATTCACAACTTCTGGAGGTAAGCTGTTCCACTGGTTAATTGTTCTGTCAGGAAATTTTTCCTTAGTTGTAAGTTACTTCTCTCCTTACTTAGTTTCCACCCATTGAAACATAGAAACATAGAAGACTGACGGCAGAAAAAGACCTCATGGTCCATCTAGTCTGCCCTTATTCTATTTCCTGTGTTTTATCTTAGGATGGATATATGTTTATCCCAGGCATGTTTAAATTTAGTTACTGTGGATTTACCAACCACGTCTGCTGGACGTTTGTTCCAAGGATCTACTACTCTTTCAGTGAAATAATATTTCCTCACGTTGCTTTTGATCTTTCCCCCAACTAACTTCAGATTGTGTCCCCTTGTTCTTGTGTTCACTTTCCTATTAAAAACACTTCCCTTTGCTTCTTGTTCTACCCTCAGGTGCTTTGGAGAATAAGTTGACTCCTTCTTTGTGGCAGCCCTGAGATATTGGAACACTTCTATCATGACTCTACTAGTTCTTGTTTCATTAAACTAGACATACCCAGTTCCTGCAACCACTCTTCATATGTTTTAGCCTCCAACCCCCTAATCATCTTTGTGGTTCTTCTCTGCACTCTTTCTAGAGTCTCAACATCCTTTTTGCATCGTGATGACCAAAATTTATTGAGATGGTTAAATTGACTTTTTGATCAGAGAAAAGACAATATCCATGTTTATTGCTATCTAGAAATCCCTGACTGACTTTTGCATAAAACAGGGGGGAGGGGAAATTTATGATTTTGGTAATGATTCAGAACCAATTTGTAGAATGAAGAGAGTCAAGTTGTAACCACAGAGGAAGAGGTAAATTTGTAGTTGCACTTATTTATTTATTTATTTATTTATTTATTTATTATTTAGATTTGTATGCCGCCCCTCTCCGCAGACTCGGGGCGGTTCACAACAAGACACAGCAATTCATAACAAATCCAAATATAATTTAAAATATTTTTAAAAAAGAACCCCATTTTACTAACAAACACACACACAAACATACCATGCATAAATTGTACATGCCCGGGGGAGGTGTTTCAGTTCCCCCATGCCTGACGACAAAGGTGGGTTTTAAGGAGTTTACGGAAGGCAGGGAGAGTAGGGGCAGTTCTAATCTCTGGGGGGAGTTGGTTCCAGAGAGTCGGGGCCACCACAGAGAAGGCTCTTCCCCTGGGGCCCACCAACCAACATTGTTTAGTTGACGGGACCCGGAGAAGGCCCACTCTGTGGGACCTAATCGGTCGCTGGGATTCATGCGGCAGAAGGCGGTCTCGGAGATATTCTGGTCCAGTGCCATGAAGGGCTTTAAAGGCCATAACCAACACTTTGACTTATAGCTGTTATCTTATAAAGAAGATCAGAAACTACTTTTATACATGCAGATAAACTTCCAGATGACCTTAATAACTTGCTAAAAGAAGGCAAATGACCAGTTATTTTCAAGGAGTATAAATCCTTCCATTCCCCACATCCAGTCAGAGCTGAAGAAGTTTCTTAGATAAGAACTGAAATGTCTTCAAAGAAAAATCAGAAAATCCAGTTGCCTCTTGAAATAAAAGAGTACCTTTGGGACAACCATGACCTGGATGACTGGGAATCTCCATAGATATTCTATCTATACATTTTCCATTTTTATTTTTTATTTTTTATTGTAATTTTAGCTTACCTTTTTCTTGTACTTACTAGTAGAGTGATACCTTGTCTTACAAACTTAATTGGTTCCGGGACGAGGTTCTTAAGGTGAAAAGTTTGTAAGACGAAACAATGTTTCCCATAGGAATCAATGGAAAAGTGATTAATGCGTGCAAGCCCAAAATTCTCCCCTTTTTCCAGCCGAAGCGCCCGTTTTGCACTGCTGGGATTCCCCTCCATGGGAAACCCCACCTCTGGACTTCTATGTTTTTGTGATGCTGCAGGGGAATCCCAGCAGGGGAATCCCAGCATCGCAAAAATGGGCGCTTCGCTGGCAACGGAAGTCCGGAGGTGGGGTTTCCCAGCGAGGGGAGCATCAGTGAAATCGCAGCATCACAAAAACAGCAAAGTCCTCAAAACCCCATCTCCAGACCTCTGTGTTTTTGCAATGCTGCGATTTCACTGAGGCTCCCCTCGCTGGGAAGCACCACCTCCGGACTTCTGTTGCCAGTGAAGCGCCCTTTTTTGTGCTGCTGGGATTCCCCTGCAGCATCACAAAAACACGGAAGTCCGGAGGTGGGGATTCCCAAGGAGGGGAGCATCAGAGAAATCCCAGCAGTGCAAAAATGGGTGCTTCGCTGGCAATGGAAGTCCGGAGGTGGGGCATCCCAATAGCGGCGGTTGGTTTGTAAGGTGAAAATAGTTTGTAAGAAGAGGCAAAAAAATCTTAAACCCCGGGTTTGTATCTTGAAAAGTTTGTATGACGAGGCGTTTGTAAGACGAGGTATCACTGTATTTACTATAAACGTATTATATTTATTTATTGGATTTCTATGCCGCCCCTCTTGTATTAGTGTTCATCTTTCTTTTTAAAAATATTTCATAAAAATACAGGTACAGATATAGATTCAATTCAATTTAATTTATTAGACTTGTATGCCGCCCCTCTCCGAGGACCCGGAACACTTTATAGTCTGAGGATGTTTTTGAATTCTAATTTGTATTTGGATGTTGAGTGACAGCTGTAGCTGTGCCTTGCCTTATTCCAGTGAGCCTGTAGCTAACTTCGAACAGCATTATGTCCACAAATCAATGGGGGAAAAAACATGTGATTTTTCACCTAAAACCACTTAACTTAATAATAGAAATTCCAGCCCCCATTAGCATTGTAAATAAAGACCTAATATAAGGACCAACCGTAGATTCAAGGAGTCTATAACAAGGTTAGATCTGTCACCCGTGCCCTTAATATTGCCCAATTCTAAGTCTTTGGAAAATGCAGGCACACATACATACACACAAGACAAATGATCTAAACTCGGGATCATGATAAGATATATTGTTAGTTACTATCTTTCTGTTCTAATTGTTTTTCTTCTAATAATAATAAAAACTAGATTATCAACTTTGAATCTCACCCTTCAGATTATAAGAACAGTCTGAATGAAGACTAAGCTACTTTTCTGTCCAATATATTTTTATAGATGAAGGTGATCTGTTAGGAAAATATACGAGGAGCAAAGTATAGTATGGAAATGTATAATTAATGGTGAGGTCTAGAGTTAAGTATAGTCCTTTCTTTTACCTGATGCCTTCAATTTCTTTGGTTTCAAATTTCTTACTCCTTTTCTGTGATTTGCATAATGTTGCTTACTCCAAAAGAGAATAGCATGATGTGTGGGTGTGAATATGTGCACGGGTGTGTATGCACAAATATCCATTTAATTTCCTGCCCAAAATAATATTTGTAGAAATGAAGGTAATTTACTAGGAAAAATGTTATTAATAAAATGAATAAATGATAACCACAAATTGGCTCAATTAGCCCTGTATTGTAGAATTTTTAAAAACGGTTTCTGTTTGACAATTTTCCTACATTTTAAACCGCATTAATTTTTCAGTCTTTGGCAATAACTTAAAGCAATTGAAATGATAAAAATGTACAATTCTACACTCTACACAATTAGGACCGGAATATCTATCAGTAAGTAATGTGGTCATAAAACAAAATGTCATGTGACTATATACTATAGAATCATAGAGTTGGGAGGGACCTCTAGGATTTCTTGTCCAACCCCTTACATTAAAAGAGGACCTTATACATTCTGATTGACAAACCACTTCTTGAAAGTTTCCAGTGATAGAGCACCCACAACTTTCATTGTTCTCACTGTCAGGAAATTTCTCCTTAATTCTAGGTTGGATTTTTCTTTGTTAAGCTTCCATCCATTACTTCTTGTCTTGCCCTCGGGTGCTTTCAGGGTGCTTGCCTTGCCCTCAGGTGCTTTGATGCATCTACCACCATTGAGATTGGCCATCATAAGAAGAGCCATGCTGAATCAGACCAAAGCCTATCGAGTCCAGCATTCTGTGTCACACAGTGGCCCACCAATTGTACATGGGGATCTTGAGCAGAAAGAGAAGGCAAAACCCTCCCTTTCCCTTGACCCCCAACAAATGGTACCTAAGGGAATCCTGCCTGCCTCAGAGGCGGCACATGGACATCCATTTCAATAACCATCGATACACTTGGCATCCATGAATCTGTCTAATCCTGCCTTGAAGCTATCAAGGCTGACAGCTGTCACAACCTCTTCTGGAAGTGAATTCCATAAACCAACGACCCTCTGGGTGAAGAAATATTTCCCTTTATTTGTCCTTGCTTTCTTAACTATGAGCTTTAGGGAGTGCCCCCTCGTCCTAGTATTGTGTGATGGAGAAAATAATTTTTCTCTATCCATCTTTTCTATCCCATGCATGATTTTATACACTTCAATCAAGTCACTCCTTCAGCCTCTTTCAAGGCTGAAGAGACCAAGGTGTTGCAATCAGGTTTCATAAGGGAGGTGCTCCATTTCTTTGATCATACTTGTTGCCCTTTTTTGCACCTTTTCCAGTTCCATTACAGTGGCACCTCATCTTACGAACGCCTCTTCTAACGAACTTTTCAAGATACGAACCCGGTGTTTAAGATTTTTTTGCCTCTTCTTCCAAACTATTTTCACCTTACAAACCCAAGCAGCTGCTGCTGGGATGAAGGGGTTTCTTTTTTTCCATTTTTTTGAAGAAAGAAAAGGGAGGGGCAGCTTGGAGGAGTAAAGATTTTGCATGCTTGCAATGGCACTGAAAGGGTGTCTTTTTAAGAAAGAAAAGGGAGGGGCAGCTTGGAGGAGTAAAGATTTTGCATGCTTGCAAAGGCACTGAAACTGTGTCTTTTGAAAAAAGAAAAGGGAGGGGCGCCCCCCTTGCCTTTCTTCCTTCCCACTCACCCTTTAGCCTAGCCTTGCTTCTTCCACCCGCCCCCTTTAGCTGCTCCTCCCTGCCCTCTGTTCGCCTCCCTTCTAAAGTTTGGGATTTTCCTGAAGGATTTGCACGCATTATTTGCTTTTACATTGATTCCTATGGGAAACATTGTTTCATCTTACGAACTTTTCATCTTATGAACCTCCTCCTGGAACCAATTAAGTTCGTATGATGAGGTACCACTGTATATCCTTCTTGAGGTGAGGTGACCAGAACTGTACACAGTACTCCAAGTGCGGTCTCACCATCGATTTGTACAGAGGCAATACAACACTTACTGACTTATTTTCAATTCCCTTCCTAATCATACCAATCATGCCAATTTGCATTATATATTCAATTATACCACCCAACTGTTGGAAATGCATCATATACAAGGGACATTCTACCAGTGGTGGACGTGCCCCAGTACAAAGAAATATTGTGGAAAAATAAAAAAATGGATTGAGGAAATAACAGAGTAGAAAATTGAGATGAGGTCAGAAATATTTCTATTGGTAATAATAAAAGAGAATATTAGAAAAGAAATTTACTACATTATACAACACATAATAATGACAGTGAGAATCACATTCACCCAAAATTGGAAGAAAGAGAAAACCCCCTCAAACACAATGATTATAAAAAAAAGGTGCTAGAATGCCCAGAGATGAATAAATTAATGATGGAATTGAGAGAGAGATAGGAAACAATGTGTTATAAAATATGGAATAGATAGTATGATTGGCTCAAAAAGAAAAGTAAAATTAACGTGTAAAGTAATACGCCAATGATACCCAGTTATACATCTCCATCCCATGTCCAGCCAACGAAGGGGGGCATTTGCCCAGGTTCACCTTATGCACCAGTTGCGACCCTACTTGGACTGGGAGTCACTGCTCACAGTCACTCATGCCCTCATCAACTCAAGGCTCGACTACTGTAACGCTCTCTACATGGGGCTACCTTTGAAAAGTGTTCGGAAACTTCAGATCATGCAGAATGCAGCTGCGAGAGCAATCATGGGCTTCCCAAATATGCCCATGTTACACCAACACTCTGCAGTCTGCATTGGTTGCCAATCAGTTTCCAGTCACAATTCAAAGTGTTGGTTCTGACCTATAAAGCCCTTCATGGCACCGGACCAGATTATCTCAGGGACCGCCTTCTGCTGCACGAATCCCAGCGACCAGTTAGGTCTCACAGAGTGGATCTTCTCCGGGTCCCATCAACTAAAGAATGTTGCTTGGCGGGACCTAGGGGAAGAGCCTTCTCTGTGGCAGCCCCAGCCCTCTGGAACCAACTCTCCCCAAAGATTAGAATTGCCCCCTTGCCTTTTGTAAGCTGCTTAAAACCCACCTCTGCCATCCGGCAAGGGGGAATTGAGACCCTCTTCCCCCTATGCCTTTACAATTCTATGCATGGTATGTCTGTATGTATGTTTGGTTTTTTATATTAATGGGTTTTTAATTGTTTCTAACATCAGACTACTATTGTACACTGCTTTACTGTTGCTGTTAGCCGCCCCGAGTCTCCGGAGAGGGGCGGCATACAAATCCAATAAATAAATAAATAAATACCGATTGATGTAATAAAACATAACAAATACAATTGTAGTAACTAAACGGCTGTTTAAAAAAGTATAAAATGTATAAAAGAATAGATGGAGATAAAAATGTTTAAATTAAAAACAATAGCCTTATATATGGAAATTGTAGAATTGAGAAAGAATTTACGATATTGTAAAGCTGTATTAGTGGAATTATGGTTTTGTTTTTTTTTTAATGTGAAAAAAATTAATAAAAAATATTTTAAAAAAAACTTTGCTATAACTTAATGAAGTGAAAAAAGCATAAGTATGGACCCAAATAAAGTGGAAAAGGAAGAAATAGAAGGAAAACTAGCAATGTGATGGAAATAAAGCACTTAAGAAGTTGAAAGTGAAGGGCCATTTTATTTCTGGAATGAGCAACTCAGCCCCTTTTCTCACCAGATCCAAGAAAGTTCTATTCTAAATTTTAATTATAGGGTGAACATAGAAGGAGGAAAGAAACAGTAACTGCCATTGTGGAACAGAGTCTGCCTTGTTCTTCCTCTTGTGCTCTGTACCTAGGTTTAAAAAGAACATTTTCCTTTCCTGGCAAATGAAAAAATGCTATCCTGTTCTGTTTCTCGGGTTTATTTCATTCATTCTTCCACAATGAAACAGAGAGAATTGTGCCAAGTACAAGAGGTGATATCTTAGCAGCATACCTTAAAGAGCTGCAACAAGGATGTTGGCAGGTAACTGAGACAGAGGTCACAAGCATGAACTTACCAGTATAATTTTCTAAACAACATTCTTCCTTGATGTTTAGTTTGTAAGAACAAACTACTGTGCCAGGTTCTTCATAATATAGATTTAACAGATTAAAATGTAAAAAAGAAAAAAGAAAAGCATTCTCCGGCACTATTTTATATACTGTGCTACTGCACCTTGATAATCAATCTTATTATTATTTATTAGACTTGTATGCTGTCACTCTCCAAGGACCCAGATCTACAGGGCGCGTTCCAAAAATAATGCAATTATTTTTTAACAAGTAATTTGTTGAACAGATTTGCACAAACACTTGAAATTCTTCAGAGTACTGTCCTTGGGCCTCTACACATTTTTTCCAGCGACTCTGCCATGACCGGTACGCACCCTGGAAGGCATCTTCAGGGACCCCTCGCAAGGTCTTCATCACGACTGATTGGATCTCTTCTATGGACAAAAAACGGGTTCCTTTCAGGGATGGGAACAGAAAGAAGTCTGCTGGGGTGACGTCAGGACAATAGGGGGAGTGGGGCAGCATTGGCATCTGGTGTTTGGCCAGGAACTCGTGGACTCATAGCACATTGTGGCAAGGGGCGTTTTTCATCCATAGAAGAGATCCAATCAGATGTGACAAAGACCTTGTGAGAGGTCCCCGAAGATGCCTTGCAGGGCGCGTACCGGTCATGGCAGAGTTGCTGGAAAAAATGTGTAGAGGTCCAAGGACAGTACTTTGAAGAATTTTAAGTGTTTGTGCAAATCTGTTCAATAAATTAATTTAAAAAAATAATTGCATTACTTTCGGAACGCACCTTGTATACCTTATTTCTCTGATAAGGTATAGATCATAATCAGGGATGTCTTTTATTAATATGTACCCTGTTTTCCCCAGAATAAGACACCCCCTGTTAATATGCCCAATTAGGCTTTTGAATACATGGCAATAAGGCCAAGCTCTTATTTCAGAGTTCAAAAACATATAAGACAGCATCTTATTTTCAGGGAAACATGAGAATGGCAGCATTAAAAAAAAATCAAATAAATAAATTTGCAGTCATATAATTAAAACATATTCTAAACCAGTGGTTCTCAACCTTTCTAATGCTGTGACTTTTTATGTTGTGATGACCCCCAACCATAAGTCTAGGGCCAATTCTTCCAACAGAGCTTTAAGCTGACTGGCAGAAGGGTCAGAGGTACACTCCCACTGTAAACGACTGATTGGTCAGATTAAAAATATGTTCCAAGGCACCAGAATAGAAGCTTTAGTTCCTAATACCATGGGAAATTTGTCTTTTCCCATGGTCTCTTAGGCAACACTTTGAAATGGTTATTTCACCCCAAAGGGGTCCCGATCCCCTGGTTGAGAATCACTGTTCTAAACAAATGAGATAAAAGATGCTGCAAAATCAATATAGATTATAGATGAATTTCTCTCCTGTCAAACATTCTACCAAAAATGAATAACATGACAATTACAATTAAATCTCTGTCTCATCTAATCTATTTGTCCCCAATCCCAAAAGGAATAGTTGGGGCTGCAACAACTTGAACCCTTACAGGCAGTTTCAGGTAGGGAACCGACAATTTTATAGTATTTTCAATTGAGAGGTTGAGAATTTGAGCAGACAGATTATGTCCCATTTGTTATTCTTAAGAATGGAAGATTTCTTTCCAATATAGCAAGCTGTTTTAGAGGAACATTTTTTATTAGAATACAGCAGAGGAGATAAAAATTAAGCTCCCTCTCCCTGCCTGCTACAATTCCAATAAGTAATATCATTTGCATGGAAATATGTTGGTTGTGTTACATGCAAAGTTAGTCTCATGTTTTTCCCTCCTGAGTTTACAGGAGGACTGAGACTGGATTTCCGCTTTTGAAACACAGTTGCTAAGCAATTTAGACCGTGATTAAGTTCACATGTATTCAACCAGGGTTTATTTCATCAGGGTTGGGGGTCTTTTCTTTCTTTCTTTTTAAGCAAGCAATAACTTCCTAGGTTCATATATAATGTCTATAAATCTAATGGCTACCTTGACATAATTTCCCATCCCATACAAATTACATAAACAGAATATGCGGTTTCACTCTGCGTGAAAAATGTTCCTACAAAGTCAGTTCAATTAACTGATTTTCTATAATACCCTGTTTCCCCCAAAATAAAACATCCCCTGATAATAAATCTAATCGGGCTTTTGAGTGCATGGCAATAAGGCCAAGTGCTTATTTCAGGGTTCAAAAAAATATAAGACGGGGTCTTATTTTTGGGGAAACATGGTATGATAGAGAAGTTCCTTGTATTTAACATATGGAATCCTAAGCTACACAGTGGAGTACAAATACAAATGTACATTAGCTACACAGTAAGCTCAACTTTTCAACCCCAGAGGTGGGTTCCTAATGGTTCTAGCTGGTTCTTTAGAACCGTTAGTAATTTGGCAATGATATCATAGAGCCAATTCTGTCAGTGTCTCTATGGGCGCCGCCATTTTTTAATTTTTGCTTCTGTGCATGCACAGAAGCTATTTGTTTTATTGCTGCGAGTACACACAAAGTGCATGTGCACGGCACAACCCTGAACAAACCAGCGGGGAAAAGGGTCTAGAACCCAACCCTGCTCAACCCTCCCACTTAACCATCCAGGAAACAGGACAAGATGTACCCATTCTACTCTACTGTAATGCTATATTCACAGTCTGAAATTACAAGCTTCCTGCTGCCACTTTTAAGCACTTGATCCATTAGGGTGAGTCTGTCCTAAGTTCTTTTCTATGATCGTTAAGCCTCTGACTGTTAAGCCATTGGGGGCTCCTGCTTCTCTTGGATGACTGTTTCCTAGGCAGCAACTCTTCCCTTCTTTCCCCAAGGTCATCCACACATTCCATTACATCATCTAACAAAGAGATCTGTAAACTCAGGAGACTTTCATATTGCAGGCAGAAGATAAAAGGATTAAAGAGACATTACAGTCACAGTTGGAAAGCATTATGCTACCTCAAGAAAGGAAAACTATCTAAGGAAAACCATGTATTACATCAAGCAAGTGGGAGTGAAAAATCCATCACTTTAAATATATACTGATAATTCAAATCTTATATCTATTGATCTACAGCCCTTTCAATCAAGACTTATAAATAAAAACAAAATTATTTGGAAAGTGTTCTGTCGGGCTCTCTGATAGACTCCTCCCAAAAATTCACAGGTACAAATTTCAGACACACACACGTTTGAAAATTCAAAACAATGTTCTTTATAATGAAAATTCACTTAAACCAAGCCCCCTTTTGGTATAGCAAAGAGCACTCGTCTCCAACAAACTGGTAATTTGTACAAGTCCCTTATCAGTTTTGTGATACTTAGCTTGCAGCTGTGAGGCAATTCAAAGTCCTTCTTCTTTCACAAAGTGAAACACACTTTGCCCTGGTTTAGTTTCAAAGCGGGGAAAATCAGCACATAAAAGGTCAAAGTCACGAAACACAGCGATCAGATAATCCTCCACCATGGCCAAACCCACAGGCTGCTATTTATAGCAGCCTCACTAATTACCACAGCCCCACCCAACCACAAGTGGCCTCATTTTCTTTGATAATAATCTCTCAGTTGTTGTTGCCTATGCATCGCTCTCTGCATGCGTGGCTGTATCATTAACTCTTGTTCTGAATCCAAGGAGGAGCTAGATAATTGATCTCCTTCTGAGCTGTCTGCCCCACTCTCCTCCTCCCTGTCACTCATGTCTTCTTGGTCAGAGGAGCCTTCATCATCAGATTCCACCGGGGGCAAAACAGGCCTGCAACATGTGGATGTCTCCCCCACATACACAGTCTTTGGAGCAGGAGCTGGGCCAGAGCTAACCACAACAGAAAGTAACATACTTCCATGGAAAGAAATGTAACTGTTATGTTTACTGTTGCTTTACATAATGCATAACTGATTACAATATAACCTGATTCAACCTGGATTTTTTTTTATACTTGCAGACACAAGTTTAAAAATTAAGGAAACCAATGAATTTGAGCTTGAAATCTCCATCAGAGAAAACTGAATAAAAACTATTGGAATCCATTTCCAGTAATGTCAGTGTTTAAATGATTTCAATGGAAGTTGAATCATTACCTAAAGTTAAAAAAGTTGGCAAAAATTATCCTTATCTTGTGTTTAATCAATTGTGTCATAAATATAACAATAACAATAATATTGAAATATTTCCAAAATTTTTGTTTAAGATGCATTTCCACAAACAAAATATCAATACACAAAAACTTAGTGCATTAGTAACACAATACTGTCACATATAAATGTTTAACTCTCAAAAAATGTTATGGTAATTTATGACTACAGGTGGTACGAATTCTGTCTGGTTTTAAGATTGTGGGGAAATAGCTTTTAGATAATTATTTTTAAATAATTATAATAATTTAGATAATTATTTTAATTAATTTAATTAATTAAATAGGCATGTCTAAGATCTGAATGAACTTTGTCCTGGATATGAAATCCATCTCTTCTCACTTATAAGAAAGAGTAGGGGGAAAAAATCAAACAATAGTTAAACATTATTTGAATTATATATATAGTATGCAGCACTGCTGGATACCGTGAAATGGTATATTAGAGAAATAATTATTAGCAAAAACAGATATCAAAAGAAAAGCATAGAAAAACACAAGATGTATCAATGTATGTATAAATATTACACTAAAACTGGGACTGTTAAAACCTATGACAAATTGAACTTTGCCAAGTACAATTATATAACTTAAATATAGACAGAATAGTACTCCATCAACACTTTTTAAATCAAAACTTTAGAAATTTAGCAACAAAAATTGTGCTAGCTCTGGGATGGTACAAAGCCGTTTCTATCATTTTCAAAATGATTACTTCTGGAATGGCACCATACAGCAGTGTTTCCCAACCTTGGCAACTTGAAGATATTTGGACTTCAACTCCCAGAATTCTCCAGCCAGCGAATGCTGGCTGGGGAATTCTGGGAGTTGAAGTCCAAATATCTTCAAGTTACCAGGGTTGGGAAACACTGCCATACAGCCTTTGTATAGGAGGGCTGCACAGCAGATTGGCTACTTCTCTTGGGTGTCTCCCTTAATGACTGCCATGACTTATCACCCTAATTCTGGGTGCAATTGCAGTGATACGTTGAGGGCTATTGGTAATTATTTATGGTCAATAAACAGACTGCACCAAAGTTAGCACAGAAAAGTAAATGTATAATGAAAAAGTTGAATTAATCACATTTTAGCGTGTATGCAAAATAAGAGCACTTTTTATGTGTTCATAGGCTAATCATAGCTAATCCTTTTTGTGTGTTTGCAATAATGGCTTGTATTTTTTTGTTTTGTTTATAAAAGGCAGATAATTTCCTGGCGTCTGTTTTAATATTGTTATTAGAATTAACTAGTTTGGCTCTTTAGTGGACAATGTTTTGATGATTGGGGCTGCGTTTAAAATCTGGACTGAAAACGAAGGGGCAAAATGATGCAAATTTCATTCACATAAGCAGAAATAGAAGTTTTCTCTCCTCCCCCCCCTTTTTTAATCTCAGGAATTTATAGTGAACAATTAAAAAAATGTATTAGGCCTGTTTTAGAGGTTATAGAGCAGTAGTGTCAAACTTGCATACTGGATGCGTCAAATGCTGGCCACGTCCGCACCATTTTAGGAAGGAGGGGGAGTTTCAATACATCACATGATGACCTGCCATCGCGAGTTTGACGTCCCTGTTATAGAGTTTTTAAATAAGTTTCTCACTTAAAATGGTGAGCACTGATGATGCTAAATTAAGGACATAACTGGATTTATCACCATAATTGACTGCAGAGATTGGTGCATTTGGAGATACAGTGGTACCTCATGATACGAACTTAATTGGTTCCAGGAGGAGGTTTGTAAGGTGAAAAGTTCATAAGATGAAACAATGTTTCCCATAGGAATCAATGTAAAAGCAAATAATGCGTGCAAATCCTTCAGGAAAATCCCAAACTTTAGAAGGGAGGCGAACAGAGGGCAGGGAGGAGCAGCTAAAGGGGGTGGGTGGAAGAAGCAAGGCTAGGCTAAAGGGTCAGTGGGAAGGAAGAAAGGCAAGGGGGGGCGCCCCTCCCTTTTCTTTCTTCAAAAGACACCCTTTCAGTGCCTCTGCAAGCACACTGTTCTCTCCAAAGTCTTCCCCCCTACAAGCAGCCCCTCCCTTTTCTTTCTTCAAAAAAAGGGGGGGAAAGAAACCCCTTCATCCCAGCAGCAGCGGCTTGGGTTCATAAGGTGAAAATAGTTCGGAAGAAGAGGCAAAAAAATCTTAAACACCGGGTTCGTAAGATGAGGTACCACTGTATCTTTGAAGGCTGCAAGAAAGGATGATTGGGGAAGTTGCCTATGGCCATGGAACTAGAGATTTCTCTCTCTTGCTTTACTGCAATCATTAACAAGTTACTTATAATAAATACAGAATTCACTAGAACCTGCATTGCAATCTATAAATATGTTTAGGCAGTTATTATGTACACATTCAGTAAGGAATAAGTCTCACCGAATACAGCAGAAGTTGGTATTCTTTGTCTGGTTTCTTTGCTTACAAATCACTGGAATTTTTCCTCTCCCCCCCCCCCATTAACATTCAAAACACTTGATGTGCAATACTCAGCACTTTAACAGCATCATACAAAATCTGGCATCCCTTCTGCATATCAATCTGACCCACATTATAATTATTCTCATAGACACTTTTCAAAATCTTTTTCAGAAAATTGCCTACAGTCTGCCATTCTAGTGAAATGTGTTTCTAAGTGACAGCATATATTTAAAATCTGTAACACATCTGACATCAAGCTCATCTATTCTTTTATGTAAATGAAAATGATTAAATGACTAGCCATATTTATCAACATAATCGACTGCACAGATATATACACATCAGTTAAAAATTGAAAATAAATCCCTTCTTGTTGGGTACTTGTGCACATCTGTCTAGATAAGGACACCACAGGCATTCACTAACAGCAGCAAAATCACACAAGCATCTTAAAAAATATATATGCTTAGGCTTGCACTTCATTCTTCCAGAAGACAGAATTTAGCTTCATGCCAGACTTTTAACAAGTGTATTGGCATGCTATTTGCACAGCAGATTTTTAACGAGTATATTTGCATGCTATTTCAAATACTGGTATACTGTATGTGTATTTACATATATATAAAAGTGATTTACCCATGGCACTAAGGAATTGTCTCATTCAAAAGTGTTTCCTCTCCTGCCTGCCAGGTTTCCATTTCTGTTTCTAACATGTCCAGTTTCCTATATATATATATCTGTTCTGTCGGGCTCTCTGGTAGAATCCTCCCAAAAATTCACAGGTACAAATTTCAGACACACACACACGTTTGAAAATTCAAAACAATGTTCTTTATAATAAAAATTCACTTAAACCAAGCCCTCTTTTGGTATAGCAAAGAGCACTCATCTCCAAACAAACTGGTAATTTGTACAAGTCCCTTATCAGTTCTGTGATACTTAGCTTGCAGCTGTGAGGCAATTCACAGTCCTTCTTTCACAAAGTGAAACACTTTGCTCTGGTTTAGTTTCAAAGCGGGAAAAATCAGCACACAAAAGGTCAAAGTCAGTAAAGCAGTCCCAAAACACAAGGATCAGATAATCTTCCACAATGGCCAAACCCACAGGCTGCTCTTTATAGCAGCCTCACTAATTACCACAGCCCCACCCAACTGCAGGTGGCCTCATTTTCTTTTATAATAATCTCTCAGTTGTTGTTGCCTATGCATCGCTCTCCGCATGCGTGGCTGTATCATTAACTCTTGTTCTGAATCCAAGGAGGAGCTAGATAATTGATCTCCTTCTGAGCTGTCACTCATGTCTTCTTGGTCAGAGGACCTTCATCAGCAGATTCCACCGGGGGCAAAACAGGCCTGCAGCATGTGGATGTCTCCCCCACATCCACAGTCCTTGGGGCAGGAGCTGGGCCAGAGCTAACCACAACATATATCTATATTTACCTAATGGTAGATTAATGTTAGTTACGATTAGTACTGGATATAATCTTATGCTATGGTTATATAAGAATTCGAGATGCCAGTGTTTTGATGCAGGGAACAGGTCTTGAAATAGAACATTTAACAAGTTATCAAATTAGCTATCCCCGTGTTTCTCAACCTCAGCAACTTATGGCTGGACTTCAAATCCCAGAAGCGGGCTCCCAGATGGTTGGGGAATTTTAAGCTTCTAAGTGTTGTAGCTATTGGTAGACATTTTACAACCTTCTTAGATATTTCTAAAGGTGTCACCTGAAGAAGGGTGATGGTGTCCTGGTCACAATAACAAAGGTATTAAAAATTGGAAATATTCAATTTGATCACCAGTTCCATTGGGTATACAATAGACATTTCAGTACCACAAATGAAAGATATTTTATCTTTATGTCTGTACAGAAACAAAATACACTGCTAAAAAAATAAATAAAGGGAGCACTTAAACAACAGAATAGAACTCCAAATAAATCAAACTTCTGCAAAATCAAATTGTCCACTTAGGAAGCAACACTGATTGACAATCAATTTCACATGCTGTTGTGCAAATGGAATAGTTGTGCAAATGAAATATTCAATGAGAATATTTCATTCATTCAGATCTAAGATGTGTTATTTGAGTGTTTATTTACTTACTTACTTACTTACTTACTTACTTACTTACTTACTTACTTACTTACTTACTTACTTACTTACTTACTTACTTACTTATTTATTGGATTTGTATGCTGCCCCTCTCCGCAGACTCAGGGCGGCTAACAACAGTAATAAAAAACAGCATGTAACAATCCAATACTAAACAACTAAGAAACCCCTTATTATAAAACCAAACATATATACAACCATACCATGCGTAAATTGTAAGGCCTAGGGGGAAAGAATATCTCAGTTCCCCCATGCCTGATGGCAGAGGTGGGTTTTAAGAAGCTTACGAAAGGCAAGGAGGGTGGGGGCAATTCTAATCTCTGGGGGGAGTTGGTTCCAAAGGGCCGGAGTCGCCACAGAGAAGGCTCTTCCCCTGGGTCCCACCAAACAACATTGTTTAGTTGATGGGACCCGGAGAAGGCCAACTCTGTGGGACCTAACTGGTTGCTGGGATTCGTGCAGCAGAAGGCGGTCCCTGAGATAATCTGGTCTAATGCCATGAAGGGCTTTATAGGTCATAACCAACACTTTGAATTGTGACTGGAAACTGATCAGCAACCAATGCAGACTGCGGAGTGTTGGTGTGACCTTGGCATATTTGGGAAAGCCCATGACTGCTCTCACAGCTGCATTCTGCACGATCTGAAGTTTCCGAACACTTTTCAAAGGTAGCCCCATGTAAAGAGCATTTATTTTTTTGAGCAGTAAGTTTCCTCCAAAATAAGATTCAAATGGAAAATAAGCCACTACATGATTTATCAGTATCTTCAAAATATAAGCCCTCCTCCCAAAATAAGCCCCAGTTAAGATCATCAGCTGGATTTCATTGAGGGCCATATCAGCATTGTTTTTGCCCTTGGAAGGGGGGGCATGGCCAGTTCAAAGTCGTTCATGTTTGGGGGGGCTGTGGGCGCCTGGGTGAGGTGGAATGAGAAGGGGAGGGGAGTCCAGGCAGCCTCTTGGGGAACAGGGGTGCCCCAGTCTTCCCAGAGCCATCACAGGTGGGGCAATGGATGGGAGGCACATCTCACTTATTCAGTGGGGCTGGAGGACAAGCAGCAGGGAGATGCACAAGCACTGGAGCGAGGCATGTGATCCAGCCTGCCGGACTCACTGTACAGCCACCCGCCCCATCATGGTCATGGAAAAGCAAAGACAGACAGTTGGATGGAGTGGGCGGACAGCCGTACAGTGTGTATAGTCGGACGGATCATGCGCTTCTCCCCATGCCTCTGCCAGCTGCTTGGAGACCCAGCCTGGTACCTGCAGTGCTCAGATTCACCCGTGCTGCATGGGCTATGCAATCCCAAAGTGCGCCAACCAAGAACTAGTGAGAGGCAACTGCTACTAGACACCGTTGGCCCTCATAAGTTCCTGTGCATGCACTGGGGGTTGCCCAGATAGGCTAGGCTAGGGGTAGACAAAGTTGGCTCTTCTATGACTTGTGGACTTCAACTCCCAGAATTCCTGAGCCAATCATGATAGCTCAGGAATTCTGGGAGTTGAAGTCCACAAGTCATAGAAGAGCCATTTTGCCTACTCCTGGGCTAGACTGTGGCTGGGCCGGTGGGGGGCCAGTTCCTTGCCAACCCCAGAGTGGCCCTATGGGCCAGATATGGACCCATATGCCCTGTAGGCCTTCTGTTTGACATGTCTGATGTACATGAAAAAAATAAGACATCAGCTGAAAATAAGCTCTAATTCATCTTTTGTAGCAAAATCTAATATAAGACCCCCATCTTATTTTTGGGGAAACATGATACTGTTGTTCTAATAAGTAACACTCCAGATTGGATCAAGGTAAATAGTCTCTTATTAGGGACACAAAATATTGAAGAAATAACTAAGGACAGCCTAGGGGTAGAAGGCTATTGTGCTATAAAAGGTGTAGAAAACATTGGCTTCATTATTCTGAATATCCCAAATTCTGTTTCGGTTCAAGCTTTATCAAGGCTCAAAACAAATAATGCTGGCAAGGAAAGTCTGCAGCATGCCAAATCATAATTAATTCGTCTTTTTAGGATTGAAGAGAACCTGTGTAGCAAGGGAGGAAAAAGCACAGAAGTTCCCCAATAGATTTGCTTCTGCCAAAATCTAAAATGATAAAATCTTAATCAAACCCCAAAGAAAATGCAACCTGGTTCAGTAGTATTAGATTGTTAGAGAATGAATAAAGGACTTATAATAAGATTTTTTTTTAATGATTGATAACCAACTACCATATTTTTCCAAATATAAGACGCACCTTAGTTTTGGGGAGAAAACAACGGGGAAAAATTCTGCCTCCCAGCAATTTGCAAACAGCAAACAGCACAGATGATATACACTGTTTGGTGTGTATTTCTGTGCTTGTGTGCCTGACCCAAAGAAAGAGCAAAGAATTGGAGAAATATACATTATGGCAGTATATCAATGCCAGAAAGGTTTCTTATAAGTGATCACACTAATTTCTCCCAATTATTTAAATAGATGTACAGTGTTCCCTTGACTTTCATGGGGGATACGTTCCAAGACCGCCTGTGAAAGTCAAATTTCCGCCAAGTGGAGACGCAGTATTAAATTTCATATACATACCAGCGGGACGAAGGCTAGAAGGTATGTGAGAAGGATTCCTTGTTTGGTACTGTGACCTAGCGCATATTCAACCAGTTGATGTGTTAAACGGCTATTTCGGTCAATCAGCATCCCGATGTCACCAAAGGATGTATCTCTCCACTCAAGTAATGGCAGACATATGTTTGGCGATGACGTATTCAGTTTTTCTCCCCAATACTGTACAGATATGTGATATTTTACATATTTTAGTGTTAGAATTAATATTTGTAACATTTTTAATACATTTTGTGATTTTTAATGCAATATTTGTGATTTTTATGCAATATTCATAAAATATATACATTCCGCGAAAGTCGGACCCACGAAAGTCAAGGGACTACTGTACTCCAAACATGACTTAGTCAAGGTTTAACTCAGCTGATTTATCTTAATATTAAACAGGACACTGTTATATTTCAGATTATACTTTTACAGATCTTTAAAATTGATGTGGCTTTCTGGAAGTATAGCTATTCTCTGCTATTTAAAAGTAGATACAGTACCATGGGACCTCTTCAGATCAAGAATTAATTTTAAAAAGCTTCTTCATTTTGTTGTCTGGAACAATAATAAAGCAGTCTTTTTTAAAAAGTCTAAGAATTTGAACATTTTATAGTTATTCACTTACCTTTTTGCATCCAGTTCAGCAGAAATTAAAAATCTGCATCTCTCTTCCAGCAATTTGCCTCCTGGCAGCTAGTTTCACTGTCAGTTTAGCACATAGCCTCAAATCAGCTGAGGGTCAGTTGCTTGGCTCAACAAGCTCTGTTTTGTTCGTTGCTGGAGGTAAATTGCTGGAAGGCAAGGCCAACGGATAGGAGTGGTTGAGTGGAGCTACATTCGGTGTATAAGATGCACCCAGGTTTTGGGGAGGTGAAAAGGTGCATCTTCAGTAATGGGCAGCAGCTGGTGTGCTCAGGTGCTCTGTCCTGGTAGGAAATTCTAGCATGCATGCACAGCTGAGCGCCCACAATGCCCCCCTGCACACACACCCATGCGAGATTTGTCTTTTGCACATGCGCAGCAATTGTAATTTTGCAGGAGGACACTCGCGAGCGAGTGATTTTTGCTGACTTTTGCTTCTGTGCACGCACACATCCACACATGAGACTTTGCTTGCTGTGCATGCGCAAAAGCCAAATCTCACACCAATGTGCCCATCAGGCCTGCGCACGCTTGTGACGGCCTCAGATGGTGCACCAATAGGAGGTAAGACGAGCGGGCCCTACACTGTGCTTCTTTTAATCCGAAAAATACAGTAAGTAGCTAATAGATACAGTAATACCTCATGATACGAACTTAATTGGTGCAAGGAGGAGGTTCGTAAGACGAAAGGTTTGTAAGACGAAACATTGTTTCCCATAGGAAACAATGTAAAGTCAATTAATCCGTGCAACCAAAAAACCCCCCGCAAAAAACGGCTTTCGGCGACTGCTGGGAAGCCGCGCGGCTGTTTTAAAAGGTGACAGCCGGCCTGGGGGGCTTCCCAGCACCCCCCCGACACGGGGTTCGGGGGGGTGCTGGGAAGCCCCCCAGGCCGGCTGTGACCTTTTAAAACACCCGCGCCGCTTCGCAGCTGTCTCCTGAAGCCGAACGCTAAAGCCGAACTTCCGCGTTCGGCTTCGGGAGACAGCTGCGAAGCGGCGCGGGTGTTTTAAAAGGTCGCAGCTGGCCTGGGGGGCTTCCCAGCAACCTCCCGAACCGAACTCGGGGTTCAGCAAAATTTTGCCTCTTCTTACGAACTTTGTTCGAGTTACGAACCGGCGTTCGGGAGGCTTCTGGGAAGCCCCGCCGCCTGGCTGTTACCTTTTAAAACAGCCGCGTGGCTTCCCAGCAGTCTCTGAACACTGGTTCGTAACTCGAAAAAAGTTCGTAAGAAGAGGCAAAATTTTGCTGAACCCCGGGTTCGTATCACGAGTTGTTCGTAAGACGAGGGGTTCGTATCTTGAGGTACCACTGTATACAACTGAGCACCGTATAGAATCAGAAATAGAACTTCAGGTTTAAAATAGTTCAATGGCTGCTTGGATATAATTATTTCCAGATTGACTCTGGGTTGTTTTGGGGGCTTTACTAGTAGCTCTCTTCCTTAAATATATCAGCAGGTGATGATTTAAAAATGGATACGGTACTTAGATATTTAAAGGGTTTGTTTATTTATTTAATGCCTTCAGGTCAGTCTTGATTTCAGGAAGTTGTGGACAGATCCAGACAGTTTTAGTGAAATTTCCAGAAAAACAGTTTCCTCCAGCTATCCAGTTGTGGAGCTTAAAAAGTTCTAGTAAGTGAGCATCCTCCTTTTCCTCTTGCTGTGTTTAGTTTCTAGCAACTGGCTACTGTGCAAGGGAAACAACAGAGCCAATCTCAAAACAGTTGGAAAGGATGAAGATTGTGGCCAGCTACCATAATACCTATACTACAGGATGGAAGGAAGAAGTGCCAAGATCTAGGAGCTGGAGGTTCCTTTAATGGGAAACCACTTGCTCTAACTACGAAACTAGTCTGTTTCTGATGAAACAGGAGCCAAGCTAACAATCTATTGTGGTGCGTGGGTAGGAAACATGTATGGAATTAATGTAATTTTAGTCAGCTATTTAATTCTCCACTGATGGGCATGGGTGCCTTTTCAGCTTTTGCTCAAACTCTTAAGCCACCAGCTTGCTTTCATTGTAGAAATGGGATCACTTTTCCCAAGATTTTTTGCTTGCTCAAATTTTATGGGAGAGTCAGCTTTTTGCTTTCTCCAAGATTTCAAGAAATTGTCTGGAACCTTTCCTAGTTCTCTGAAGTGAAGCCTCGCTAAACTGGATATTTTTGAGCACATTAAGCCATCAACAAGTGAACAGGAAAAAAAAATCATGAGAAAAAGATCCATGTAAACTACGGTTGATGAAGCAATCAGCACCTTATTTCAAGTAATACAATCATACAACCTTTTTGCTGCGTGCTTCAATCAAAAATTCACTCAGTCTATATACTACCCAGGGCTCTTTTAGCACATTTTCTTCTCGCCCACATTTTTATTCCAGATCACATCTGACTATGTGGTAGATGACTGAAAAGGAATATAATTTTCAAGGAAAAGTTGATGCTTAATATTTGCATATTAAGAAACCGTCTCTTATTCACCTATTCCTTATGCATACTTTCCTTATCTCAGCAAGTACAGGTTTGAAAATATGGATTTGCTAAGGCAAGGTGTATGTATTTGAAGGCAACAGGTAGCTGGGGGCAATGAAAAGTTGCTAAACTTCAACATTCTTCTAATATGCCATTCAAATCGAGGCTCTTCAAAAGAGGTACAGTGGTACCTCATCATACGAACTTAATTGGTTCCAGGAGGAGGTTCGTAAGGTGAAAAGTTCGTAAGATGAAACAATGTTTCCCATAGGAATCAATGTAAAAGCAAATAATGCGTGCAAATCCTTCAGGAAAATCCCAAACTTTAGAAGGGAGGCGAACAGAGGGCAGGGAGGAGCAGCTAAAGGGGGCGGGTGGAAGAAGCAAGGCTAGGCTAAAGGGTGAGTGAGAAGGAAGAAAGGCAAGGGGGGCCCCCGTCCCTTTTCTTTGTTCAAAAGACACTGTTTCAGTGCCTCTGCAAGCAAGCTGTTCTCTGCAAAATCTTTCCTCCTCCAAGCTGCCCGTTCCTTTTCTTTGTTCAAAAGACACTGTTTCAGTGCCTCTGCACGCAAGCTGTTCTCTGCAAAATCTTTCCTCCTCCAAGCCACCCCTCCCTTTTCTTTCTTCAAAAGACACCCTTTCAGTGCCTTTGCAAGCACCTTGTTCTCTGCAAAATCTTTCCTCCTCCAAGCCGCCCCTCCCTTTTCTTTCTTCAAAAAAGGGGGGGGGAAAGAAACCCCTTCATCCCAGCAGCAGTTGCTTGGGTTCGTAAGGTGAAAATAGTTCGGAAGAAGAGGCAAAAAAATCTTAAACACCAGGTTCGTATCTTGAAAAGTTCGTTAGAAGAGGCGTTCGTAAGATGAGGTACCACTGTAGTTTCTTTTTTACTTTGAAGCAGAGGTGTCTTCAGGATCTGATGCTTTGGTCAAAATGCTGAAAGTGGCATCGTATTGTAAACGCCACCTTTTTTGCATGCACAAGTATGATACGTTCCCCGTTTGACATGTCTCCTGCAGAATGTCTATGGAGATTCCCAGTCAATCCTGTTGTCCCAAAGGAACTTCTTGGATGAGAAGCGAAACATCTTCAAGCACAAAGAAAGTCCAGTTTGAAAAAGCACCTTTGGGACTCTCCCTGCAGATATATCTAGTCGGAACAGGCCTTGAAGATCATCCTGCCCAATTTACTGCCAAAATCTACTGTTGCAACATCCCAGATAAATGTCCATCCATAGAAGAGAGAATCAGAAATTTTCCATCTGAGACTTAAAATTTAGTTTATAGCTTTGAATCGTTCTTTAGTGGCAATGACATTTCACACCCAGAAATTTATCTCTAGGTGTTCTGGTAAAAAAGAGATGTACAAAATTATGTGACTGTTTCCAATTCAGGTGTTCTACATGAAGTTTGTCCATTTTTAAAAATGAATGTTCCAGAACAGAAAGTGTGCCGGACAATAGGTGGCACATCAGTGTGTTTTGAAAGAAACAGAATGTTCTTAGGACTTACAGGAACCACACATAATTGAGACAAAAAGGATGGAATCAATTTGCCAATCTTGCAAATTGGAGGATGAGTATTGATTTGGCATGTGACATTAGGACACACACACAAAAAACACTCCACGCTTGGGGATAGTATTTTTTTGATTTGGGGTTTTTCTGTCTCCTCTAATTGATTTTTATTGGCTGTATCTTGCTTTGGCACCTAGACTGCAAAAACTACTTCAGAGGGAAAATATATGGCATGTGCTTTTTTCTCTTCCTAAGATTTTTGACTGGTTAATTCTAAAGAACTTATTTCCTTTATAATGTTGAATAATATATAGATGTTATATTAGTCTATGCTTACTGGTACTGCATTCGATTTGCAACAAAACCAGGAAACAATGTGTTGTTGTTGTTGTTATTATTATTATTATTATTATTATTATTATTTATTGGATTTGTATGCCGCCCCTCTCCGGAGACTCGGGGCAGCTAACAGCAATAATAAAACAGTATACAATAATAATCCAATACTAAAAACGATGAAAAAACCCATTAATATAAAAACCAAACATACATACAGACATACCATGCATAAAATTGTAAAGGCCTAGGGGGAAAGAGTATCTCAATTCCCCCATGCCTGACGGCAGAGGTGGGTTTTAAGTAGCTTACGAAAGGCAAGGAGGGTGGGGGCAATTCTAATCTCTGGGGGGAGTTGGTTCCAGAGGCCCGGGGCCTCCACAGAGAAGGCTCTTCCCCTGGGTCCCGCCAAGCGGCATTGTTTAGTTGATGGGACCAGGAGAAGACCCACTCTGTGGGACCTAACTGGTCGCTGGGATTCGTGCAGCAGAAGGCGGTCCCTGAGATAATCTGGTCCGGTGCCATGAAGGGCTTTATAGGTCATAACCAACGCTTTGAATTGTGACTGGAAACTGATCGGCAACCAATGCAGACTGTGGAGTGTTGGTGTAACATGGGCATATTTGGGAAAGCCCATGATTGCTCTCGCAGCTGCATTCTGCATGTTATGAAATTCAAGGCTCAAAATTAAGCAGTTGGATCCAGCCAAAACTATACAGAGATGGCAAATACTATTAGGACCAAATTCTACCTATCCCTGCAGGATGAATGCAACATGAAACACGCCATATTCCTTTTAAAAGAGATATCATTAAAGCTTAGTGACCAGGGCAGAGCTAACTCATGCCTGCACTTTATACTTATGAGAAAAGATTAAATTAATCTTCCTTCACTTCCATTAGATTACTTTGTTTCTCTCTGAGTAGGTAAGGTCTTGCAATTAGAAATAAAAATATAATTCTGAATTTAAAAGAGGGGAATAAGAAAATAAATGGACAGCCAAAACAAAATCATGATGCAGAGCAGCTATCAGATTTATGAGTAATAAATTGCTATGAGAAATCCAATGGAAAAATTATCTATAATTTTATTATCTAAAAATTATCTATGGTTAATATCATCTTATGGAACCTTTTGGAAGATGATTTAGCCTTCACATTGATAAGTGAGATAGGAAGAAGTCTGTGACTGTGAATATTTAAAATATGCTGATCAACAGCTTACTAGTTTTAAAGTCTAATTTTCCATAAGCCAATTGCACTGTCAGCAAAAGAATATTACAAAAGATGTAAGTAAGAGCTTTTCACTAATGCCAAAAAAGCAACCAGATGCATTTGCAAAAGGATCTCACTGTAAAGCCAAAAGAAACAGCATTCTAGACTGACAAAGGGAAGATGATAGACATCTGTGTATTAATTGTGTTACTTTACAGCAATGTGATCAAGGAATTAGGAAATATAGATTGAACAAAATACAAGCTAGGAGGATAGGAAGCAAAGAATAAATATAAATATTAAAAATATAAATATAAATAATATAAATAATATAAATATAAATGTAAATAATATGAATATAAATATAAATATAAATATAAATATAAATATAAATATAAATATAAATATAAATATAAATATAAATATAAATATAAATATAAATATAAATATAAATATAAATATAAATATAAATATAAATATAAATATAAATATAAATATAAATATAAATATAAATATAAATATAAATATAAATATAAATATAAATATAAATATAAATATAAATATAAATATAAATATAAATATAAATATAAATATAAATAATATAAATAATATAAATGTAAATGTAAATGTAAATAATATAAATATAAATATAAATATAAATATAAATATAAATATAAATATAAATATAAATATAAATATAAATATAAATATAAATATAAATATAAATATAAATATAAATATAAATATAAATATAAATATAAATATAAATATAAATATAAATATAAATATAAATATAAATATAAATATAAATATAAATATAAATATAAATATAAATATAAATATAAATATAAATATAAATATAAATATAAATATAAAGCTGGCCACGCCCATGCCCAGTTAAGTGAACAAGGGAAAGTCACAATATGTCATGTGACAATGACGTGACGTGAGTTTGACAACCTTGAATTAGAACCATAGTAAGAAATAACACTAACAATACCAAATATAAAAATAACATCCCTCCCCCACAATTGAACATTTGCTTCTAATTGAGCTAAAATATAATAATCAGCATTTGGAACAATGCCAGCAGCAATTATGCTTCAGTGATTTCGCACATTATACACGCAGCAAATCCTGGTTTCAACTTATATTGATAGATATGGGAGGGTAAAGAAGTATGGTTGCAATCTCTCCTGAAAATAAATCTTTTACCTGCATATAAGACTCTGGTTTAAATAGACAGGATTTTTAAAAAAAATATTTTCCACTGACTAACAATGTCTAAACTATTTTTTTACAAACCAATCCTTTCCCTAACATAAAACAAATCATCCAAATAGTCTTAAATGTACATAATAATAATATTGAGTACATCAGACGGAATATAAGGAAGAAACCAACATCATCCTAATAAAATCAATGCATCCCCTTGAAACAAATATGAACTACATGTCCTTTGCAGATTCACAAACAACATTTTTATTTTTAGGTTTTGGTCTTTCAGTCAAGATCAAGACTAATAAGCAGCAAAAATGGAAAGAAACTACTTAAAGCCTGCCTGGAACGTTTTTAGTGAGACAGGTTAAAGCTGTGATGGTGAAGCTATGGCACGTGTACCACAAGTGGCATGTGGAGCCATATCAGTGGGCATGTGAACTCAGGTCGGGGGCATGCATATTTTTCTGTACTTGGCAAATGGGCCTCAGGAGGGCCTCCAAGGGGGTGGGGAAGGCCATTTTCGGCCTCCTGGAAAGGCTCTGGAGCTTGGGGAGAGCAAAAAACAGGCCTTCCGGTTCAACCAGAACTTGGCAAATGGACCATTTTTTGCCTCAGGAGGGCCTTAAAGGGGGTGGGGAAGACCATTTTCACCCTCCTCAGTCTCCTAGATTGAAGCCTGGGGAGAGCAAAAAACAGGCATGCCATCATGTGCCTGGGGGGGAGTGTCACACTCGCATGTGTGTGGGCGACACATTTATTTATTTGTTTGCTTGTTTTTTGTTTGTTTGCATCCAATCCCATAGGACTCAGGTGGGCTTACAACAATACAAATATAATACAAAATAAAAAGAAGTCAAATATCAATAATAAACTATTTAAAAATCCAATTAAACCCCAAACTATTAAAAAAAACATGGAATTATCGGTGTGGGCACAAACATGTGTGTACATCTCCCCTTTTGGCATGTGACCCCAAAAAAGTTCACCATCACTGGGCTAAAGGAATAGAACCTTGCAATTCTGATTGTGCTTTACCATTCTTCCTTGTTATAGCAATCGCACCTAGACGTATATACTGCTTCACAGTGCTTTACAGCGCTCTGTAAGCTGTTTACAGAGTCAGCATATCCTTCTTTAATTTTGTAAATAGTTCTTGCCTATTTCCCTCGAGGTAATATCCTTTGGCAGCATAGGTACAGTACATTTAATTGAAGGATCCATGTCAAAACATCTTTTATAACCTAGTTATGTACCTTAATCCAGAGAATTAATAAAATAAATATGCAACTGAAACCAGAGGTTATCCTTCTAGGCTTGGTGTTACACAGAATGAAAGGACACATGGAATTTTGCTTCTATACAACAGCAATGAGACTCTGTACAATGTACATACAGAGATGGAGGATATTAAAATGCCTACAATTGGAGAATAGATGGAAATTGCATAACTGATTACTCTGCTTCTTGCTAGAAATGGAAATAAATAAATAATAATAATTTATAGCCTACATAAAATAATAGAGTTGGAAGGGATCTTGAAAGTCTTCCAGTACAGTCTCTTCTCAAGCAGAGGATCCTCTGAAATTCTGGACAAAGGGTTGTCCAATTGCTTCTTAAAAACTTTCAGTGTTGAAGCACCCACAACTCCTGGAGGGAAGTCATTGTTCTCACTGTCAGGAAATTTCTCTTTAGTTCTAGGTTGGACCTCTCCTTGATAATTCTTGTCCTGCCCTCAGGTGCTTTGGAGCAGGTGTCCCCAACCCCTGGTCCATGGACTAGTATCAGTCTATAGTATGCCAGCAACTGAGCCGCAGAAGCAAGCAAAGCCCCACCTGTAGGATGCAAGGCAGCAGCAAAACCATGCCCCCTCCAGTCTGTGAAAAAGCCTTTCTCCATGGAACCAGTCCCTAATGCTCAAAAGATTGGGGGCCACTGCTTCAATGTCCTGTTCTCTGTCCCTCAAATATTGGAAGACTGCTATAATGTCAGCCCTGTCTTTCTCTTCATTAGACTAGATATACCCAATTCCATATGTTTTAGCGTCCAGCCCCTAATATCTTTGTTGCTATTCTCTGCATCCTTTATATAGAACCACATCTTTTTTTATGTTGTGGTGATCAAAATTTAATGCAGTATGGTCTTACCAAAGCAATATAAACTGGTACTAAACACCTCAGGTGATTTTGATACTATCCCTCTATTCATGCAGCTTAAGATTGCAGTGGATTTTTTGGGAAGCTGTAGCACATTGTGGACTCATACTTAAATGGTCGTCCATTAGACTCCTAGATCCCTATCACAGTTATTATTATTATTTATTATTTATTGGATTTGTATGGCGTCCCTCTCTGCAGACTCGATTAAGTTGTTAAGCCATGAAGGACCAACTCTATACTGTGCATTTTTTTCTTGCCTAATTATAATACCTTACTTTTTTCACCACTGAATTGCATTTTGTTGGATAGGACAGAATGTTTAAGTTTGTCAAGATCCTTCTGGGTCTTAAGCCTATCTTATAGTACAGTGATGGTGAACCTTTTTTCGCTCAGGTGCCAAAAGTATGTGCACATACAATATTGCGCCTGCGCTAGTGCCCACACCCATAATTCAATGCCTGGGGAGGATGAAAATTGACTCCCCTGCCCCTCTGGAGGCCAGAAACAGACAGTTTCCCAACTTCTGGTGAGCCCGGTAGGCTCGTTTTTCACCCTGCCCAGGCTGCAGAGGCTTCCCTGGAGCCTTGGGGTGGCAAAAACACCCTCCCCCATCCCCCAAAGGTCATCCGGAAGCCAAAAATGCCCTCCCAGAAGCCTCTGTTCAAGCCAAAAATCAGCTGGCTGATGTGCACATATTTGCTGGAGCTGAGCTAGGGCAACAGCTTGTGTGCCGACAGATATGGCTCCACGTGCTACCTGTCGCACCCGTGCCATAGGTTTGCCATCACTGTTCTAGTGTGTTGAATTTTTACCCCACCTTGATGTGGTCTGCAACTTTAATGAGTTCCCCTTGTATCCCCTCATCTAAATTATTTATGAAGATGTTGAAGAGATAGGACCTAAAATAGAATTTTGGAATTCCTTACTGCATGCTTCTCTCCATGTAGCTGTAGTTCTGTTGAGGACAACACAGTGAATGTAGTTCGTTACCCAATAATAAATCCATGTGGTGCTGATGGTGTCTATCCCACATCTATTTTACCACGAAGTTGGTTCTGGTCTATATGTCAATCCCTCCGCCTTCTGCCGCACGAATCCCAGCGACCGATTAGGTCCCACATAGTGGGCCTTCTCCGGGTCCCGTCAACAAAACAATGTTGTTTGGCGAGGCCCAGGGGAAAAGCCTTCTCTGTGGCGGCTCCGGCCCTCTGGAACCAACTCCCCCCGGAGATTAGAATTGCCCCCACCCTCCTTGCCTTTCGTAAGCTCCTTAAAACCCACCTCTGCCATCAGGCATGGGGGAACTGAGATATTCTTCCCCCCCCCCCGGGCCTTTACAATTCATGCATGGTATGTTTGTTTGTATGGATGCTTGGTTTTACAATAAGGGTTTTTAATTGTTTTAGTATTGGATTTACATGTTGTTTTTATTATTGTTGTTAGCCGCCCCGAGTCTCCGGAAAGGGGCGGCATACAAATCCAATAAATAGATAGATAGATAGATAGATAGATAGATAGATAGATAGATAGATAGATAGATAGATAGATAGATAGATAGACAGACAGACAGACAGACAGACAGACAGAAAGACAGACTAATTAATTAATTAATTAATTTTGGGATTTAGCTGCCTCGAGTCTACGGAGAGGGGCGGCATACAAATCTAATAAATTATTATTATTATTATTATTATTATTATTATTATTATTTTACTATTAAAATTGTTTATGATAATAGAAGTACTGTGTATTACTGATTTTAGAGTAACAGTTTAATGTATTTTTTATCAGTATTAGTAACAATGAAAGTGGGAAGTTATATTTTCCCTTTCTTTTTCTTCTTCTTTTTTTCTCTTTGCACTCCCGAATTTGCAATTTGCTTAACCTTTCTTTTCTATAACCCTTCCTTTCCCCCTTTTTGTATTTTAACCTATGCTGAAATTTAATAAAACATTTAAAAACAAGAAAAAGAAATATCCTTTCCAAGGGACAGAGAATTTGGAAAAGGTTATCTTAGTATTTGGACATTATTGCCAGAGCACTGGGTCTGGTTTCAAGCTAACTAGGCCATGCTCTTTGTGACAGGAATAAATTAAGTGGCATTTCTAGCACTTTTCTGTCAATCTTCTCATGGCACAGCCCACGTAGTACGTCTAGTTGCTCCTGGGCTCTCTCGTGAAGTAGAGAGCATTAGAAAACAGACAGTTCAAAGCAAGTCATGCCTTTCGAACAGATGAGTCGCTGCATCAGAAATCCAAATTAAATCACTAGGTTGAAGGCATTCTTGTGCCTCAATTGCTGAATAAATTTACAGATTTGCTCATTAATATAATTTTAAATAGGCATTTCTGCTAACAGACTTGTTACAGTCAAAGTCAGCCCAGGAATATCAGTACAACAGTAAACTAATTGCCTTTTGCAATGACTCTTAAACCACATCAGTTCAAGTAATACAGAAGAATTCAGCCATGGTTATTTTCCACAGTTATTTTGGACATTTTATTTCTAGCAATACCAAACATTTCTTTTCCATAACTAGATGACAACTTTGCATCAAATGTTTCGGGTATATAACATCCCAAAATACTGGTGGCTACTGTAGCTATCATTGTTGCTGCTGCAATGTCATTTATTGATTCAAGTTAATCTGAATTTTGTTTGTTTGCTTGTTTGTCTTCTATGCTGTCCAATCCCGAAGGACTCAGGGCAGCTTACAAAATAATATGATACAATACAAGCAATACAAAGAAGTCAAATATAATCTCTTTGTATGTATATATCTTATACATACACACCATTCATAAAGTTTGGCCATGAAAGATGTACAACTCATGGCCCCCAGGCCTGCCAGCAAGGTGGAAAACCAGCAAGGTGGGAGCAGTATGGACTTCGAGGGTAGTTAATAATAATAATAATAATTATTATTATTATTATTGTTATTATTATTATTATTATTATTATTATTTATTGGATTTGTATGCCGCCCCTCTCCATAGACTCGGGGCAGCTAACAACAATAATAAACACAACGAGTACAATCCAATAATAAAAACAACTACAAACCCCTATTATAAAACCAAACATACACACAAACATACCATGCATAACTTGTAATGGCCTAGGGGGAAGAGCTATCTCAACTCCCCCATGCCTGGCGGTATAAATGAGTCTTGAGTAGTTTACGAAAGACAGGGAGGGTGGGGGCAGTTCTAATCTCCGGGGGGAGTTGGTTCCAGAGGGCTGGGGCTGCCGCAGAGAAGGCTCTTCCCCTGGGGCCCACCAAACGACATTGTTTAGTCGACAGGACCCGGAGAAGGCCAACTCTGTGGGACTTTATCGGTCCCTGGGATTCGTGCGGTAGCAGGCGGTTCCGGAGATAATCTGGTCCAATGCCATGTAGGGCTTTAAAGGTCATGACCAACACTTTGAATTGTGACCGGAAACTGATCGGCAGCCAATGCAAGCCACGGAGTGTTGAAGAAACGTGGGCGAATCTTGGAAGCCCCACGATGGCTCTCACGACTACGTTCTGCATGATCTGAAGTTTCTGAACACTTTTCAGAGGTAGCCCCATGTAGAGAGCGTTGCAGTAATCGAACCTCGAGGTGATGAGGGCATGAGTGACTGTGAGCAATGACTGCCTGTCCAAATAGGGCCACAACTGATGCACCAGGCAAACCTGGGGAAACGCCCTCCTCACCATAGCCGAAAGATGATGTTCCAATGTCAGTTGTGGATCAAGGAGGACGCCCCAAGTTCCCCCCCCAGGGTAATGGACGGACAGATGGAATTGTCCTTGGGAGGCAAGACCCACAGTCACTCCGTCTTGTCTGGGTTGAGTTTGAGTTTGAATATGATACAATACAAAAAGATACAAGCAATACAAAGAAGTCAAATATAATCTCTAAAATTAATCCCGTGATAAAACCCATTTATATATAAAAAAGCAATCAAATCTTATACATACACACCATTCATAAAGTTTGGCCATGAAAGATGTACAATTCATGGCCCCCAGGCCTGCCAGCAAGGTGGAAAGCCAGCAAGGTGGGAGCAGTATGGACTTCGAGGGTAGTTGGTTCCATAGAGCTGGGGCAGCCAGAAAGAAGCCCCCCAACCCCCCCCCCTGGTCCTGCCAACCTGCATAGTTTAGTTGACGGGGCCTGGGGGGCCAACTCTATTATTGAACTGAATTAATAGAGGTGTATCCAGCTTTCCCTTAACTGATTTAAATTTCCTTAAGAAAAATCTACTGTCTAACTACACCACCCCTCTTCTGCTTATTGGTTAGTCTAATATTTTGATAAGAAAAAGAGCTCAACCCAAACTGTTACCATATCTCTAACAAGCCAGGTTATTCATTTCATTTTCAGGGTTGCCCTCAACATCATCTGTCCTTAATCAAGTTTTTAGAAGCAATCAAGCACTTTAGAACCTATCTGATGTTCTTTTTCACTGCTCAAAGTAATTGTCTTTATTTTGTCCTGTCCTTAACTCAGTTCCAGAGTCCTCCAACACTTTGTATTGTAGTTGTTGTCTGAAACCCTGTGATTGATCTTGGGTTCAGGAGCTTGCTGACTTTTCCTGATGCTCCTTTTACCATTGTGTTCACCCACTGTTTTATTTAGACTCTGATTTGCCATAGAAAAACTCAGTTTTCAATTAGAACACTTTGAGATTATCACCCTTTCCATTTCCCAATCCCTCCCCCAAAAAAGAGGGGGGAAAACTCAGCTTGAAGACAATAAGGTATTTTCTTCAAACCTGTTGATGTTACAAGAGACATGGAGCAAGCAAATACATTCCCTATCTAAGCTGTTGCAGATCTCCTCAACATAAAAATCCCTTCACATAAAGGAGAAATAAAATACGTTGTCAAAACACAAATACATTGCTGCTATTTAATGTGTGTGTATTTATATAATTGTGCCAAAGGAGACAATCTGAAACAATCAATAGTGTTTATTCTTTAAATATCTGTAAGTCCATAAGAGTCAGGAGGGATAATAAGTGAAGCATCTTTCTGGAGAATAGATTTAACAAGTAAAAGTCAATACTACTCTTTAGTGAGATTATGGGAACCAAAACAACCTATTTTTCTACTTCTTGAGAGCAAACCTCTCTAACAGAATGGACTTTAACTGTATAAATATTTTCAACTTCTGAAATTTAAGTCAGTATTGAAATTTAAGAAAATAGTAACTGTTTAAACCATACGGAATGTCTTCCCGGCCAAGGGTACCACATTTGCTTTTTTGACAGTGTGGTAAAGGGTAAAGGATTGGGAAAACCAGGTTTTCAAGTCTACCCTAGTAATTGCTTATTGGAAAATGCAAGCCAGTGTGGACAATTTTTCAGCAGCATGTGAAAACTTTGGTCCCCTTATCAATATAAAGAAGACCAAAGTGATTCATCAGTCAGCTCCAAAAGCCAAATATCAAGAGCCCACTATCACAGTAAAGGGACAAAAGCTACAAGCAGTGGACCAATTTACATACCTTGGCAGCACCCACACCTGTACAGTGACAATTGACATTGAGGTCAACTGCAGAATCACCAAGGCAAGCTCTGCATTTTGCAGATTATCGACCAATATATGGGACTGTTTTGGAATAAGCCTTGCTACAAAGCTCAAAGTCTGCTGAGAAGTAGTGCTAACTATCCTGTTGTATGCCAATGAGATTTGGACTGTATACAGGAGACATGCTAGGCAATGTTGGAGTAACGTTTTGCAGAAGCTAACCCACCCAGATAGCCACAGCAGCTAACCAGCTGCCTCAGACCAGAATATCAGTAACTTTTATCTTGAAGATAATTGAACACACTTACTGCAGAGTTTCTTAGGAAAATATTTACTTCTTTCAAACTTACACTATTCATTTATTGATTGATTGATTGATTGATTGATTGATTGGATTTGTATGCTGCCCCTCTCCGTGGACTCGGGGCGGCTAACAACAATGATAAACACAGCATGTAACAATCCAATACTAAAACAACTAAAAACCCTTATTTATAAAACCAAACATACATACAAACAAACATACCATGCATAAAATGTAGAGGCCTAGGGGAAAAGAATATCTCAGTTCCCCCATGCCTGACGGCAGAGGTGGGTTTTAAGGAGCTTACGAAAGGCGAGGAGGGTGAGGGCAATTCTAATCTCTGGGGGGAGTTGGTTCCAGAGGGCTGGGGCCGCCACAGAGAAGGCTCTTTCCCTGGGTCCCGCCAAAATACATTGTTTAGTCGACGGGACCCGGAGAAGATCCACTCTGTGGGACCTAACTGGTCCCTGGGATTTGTGCGGCAGAAGGCGGTCCCAGAGATAATCTGGTCCGGTGCCATGAAGGGCTTTATAGGTCATAACCAACACTTTGAATTGTGACTGGAAACTGATCGGCAACCAATGCAGACTGCGGAGTGTTGGTGTGACATGGGCATATTTACACTGTAGCTCTCTAGTACTTAATATACAAAGTACTCACATTTCTCTACCTACTAATCTCAGTTACAATATTTAGCCACAAGCCACCTAATTTACAAGCCACTCTAAACCATACTAAACTACAATACCTTCAAGCCAAGCCACAGGCCACACCTATGCAAAGGTGCATTATATACATTTGTCAGCCAATCAGGTTACATTACAATTTGCATATTCATAGTAACTAGGCAGTTTTACATTGTTAAAGTTATACCATTCTCTCTGCAATTTGGAATATTCTCTCAAGCAGGCCTGATCCTGACAGGCAATTGAACAACATCGCCAAGAAAGCTTCAAGAGTTGCTAATCTAATCCTATGTAGCTTCTGCTCTGGCAATCTCACACTACTTACCAGAGCTTACAAAACTTTTGCCAGACCCATCCTAGAATACAGCTCATCTCTTTAGAACCCATACCACATCTAGGACATTAACACACTTGAAAATCTCCAAAGATACTTTACCAGTAGAGTCCTTCACTCCTCCACCCGAAACAGAATACCCTATGAAACTAGACTCACTATCCTGGGTCTAGAAAGCGTACAACTACGACGCCTTAAACATGATCTAAGTATTTCCCACAAGATCATATGCTGCAACGTCCCGCCTATCAACGACTACTTCAGCTTCAACCATAACAACACAACAGATACAAGCTTAATATTAACTGCTCCAAATTGGACTGTAAAAAATATGACTTTAGTAATTGAGTTGTCAAAGCATGGAACTCATTACCAGACTCCGTAGTATCTTCCTCTAACCCACAACATTTTCCCCTCAGACTGTCCACGGTTGACCTCTCCAGATTCCTAAGGGGTCACTAGCCTGCCTCCTGTCCCCTGTCTATTGTCTCTCCTATATCTCATATATCATATCTACTATTCTTCTATTCTAATCCACTCATACTACTCTCATAATATCCTTCTGTTCTCTAATTGATATATTCTATTCCTAAATTTTCACTTCTATTCTTTCTCTAATATATTTTACTCAAGTATAACCTCTATAACCTTCATTGTGTATTGTTGTGTATTGGACAAAATAAAAAAAATAAAAAACATTTTTTAAAAATTCCATATGTCCTGCCTATGTAGAATTCTGAGGATCCGGTGGCCTGACAAGATACCAGACACTGAAGTCCTCTCCAGTGCAGGCCTGCCCTCAATTCCCACCCTGCTGTTGAAACATGGGCAGACCATGTTGCTAGGATGCCAGATCATTGCATCCCTAAACAGCTCCTCTATGGTGAGCTGTCTAAAGGAAAGTGATACAAAGACATGTTGAAAGCTTCCTTCAAGTCCCTCAATATCTACACCACTTCCTGGGAAACCCTGGCATAAGATCGATAAACATGGCACATGTTAATCCATCAAGTCTGCCAGACATATGAGGACAGAAGAACAATCATAGCAGAAGAGAAGCGAGCACTCCACAAAGCCAGAGCTACAAGTGCTATGACAGTGGTGCCCACACGTTTGCTCAACATGTGGCAGAACATTTTCTGCCCATATGCAGACAGACCACATGTTAGATGTCAAGGTCCTCTTCAAACATGATGGACGAACATCAATAATTGCTTATTACCTACTTCTGGAAATCACAGCTTCAGGAAATATATTTATTGAAATTTATTATTTTATTTAATTTAATTGCCACCTATCTTGCTGGGGGGCTACCCTAGGTGGTTTACAACAGTAAAAAGGAAGAAACGAAAAAAGGATAAATAGAACAGAAGAAAAATAATAAAACATTAAAATAAACAATGAAAAAGAACACAATGAGAACAAATCACTATGACAAAATTTTGGGTTAGAATGTTAATTTCATACAAACATAAATAATGCAGACCACTTTATTTTTTTATTTTTTTTAAAGTAATTTTTATTAAATTGTGTTAAAAAGTATAACCAAAAACGTATACACATTTGTATATTTGCAATATTTGCAATACACAAAAAAGGAAAGAAAAAATACACACCAAAAGAAACAAAAAACATCAACAACAAAATCAAAACAAGAAAAATACAGAAATATACAATGGACAATTACAAAAATACAAATAACATAGGAAAAAATATCCCATCAATATCCTCTTGGGAGGAGGAAAATTACAATCCTTTCTAATATCAAATTATTTTCTGGTGAATTCTCTGCAGACCACTTTAATAATACTGTATCATTTAATAATATAGAAGCTTATAACTTATCTAAGATCTCATGCTGTATGCAGGCTGATTCTTATATTCCCTTGTTTCAAACAGAGAAAAAAGATGTTCAATACATACTAAGATTTTTTTTACAGTTAGGGCTTTGATGACAACTCAATTCACAAAGGTCTTACTGTATATATCAAACAATAATCTACAATAGTTTATTCAAAATACATTCCCCCACAGCACATGATATGCACGTATCTGAATTATAGCCTGCCATCCTATCTTTGTTACTCATGATTGTAAACTATGTTAGTATAAAACATTATCAAAGAATTATTTAAAATAAAATGAGAAAATTATCCCAACTAAAAGGAATAATACATTGCAGTGATTCCAAAGTTCAGCCAGATCAGAGCAAATCAAATCAAATATTTTTTATAGTCATAGAATAATTCAACCAGGATATACTCAGGATAAGAGCCTTTTTATGAGAAATAGGTATTCATTGGTCATGAAGTCTATATATCTTAGCTGTTTGACCTATGGGTTACCACCAAGGACAATGCAAACTTGCATTACAAAACCAAACTTTTACAGATACTTCAATCTAAATCAAAAGCGTCTCCAAAGAATCAGAAAATAAACATATGCCAACCATCCAAGAACAAAATGTTATGACATAAAGTAAAAAAGCAAGATTAGGATATCATACCACTGAGCAAAGGTCCGTGGAGAATCCGTAGAGAGGGGGCGGCATACAAATCTAAATAATAAATAAATAAATAAATAAATAAATAAATGGGAACAAGTGATATTGGCCTCGCTAGTACCGTGTAGGCTGTTTGTCTTAATGGCAATATGCATTCTCTAATTCAATGATTAATGATGGAATGGGGGACCTACTTCCTAAAATAGCTAATTTCTAGAAGACATGCAGTGTATTTGACAAGCAGAAATCCAGAGCACGTTTTACACATAGGATCCTAACCCTCTGAATATTTCGTTTCTGCTGTGCCTATACCCAAGGTTGAGAAGCAGTGATGGGCTCCTATGGGAACGGTCAGGAACGCCGTTCCGGTAACAAAATTTGGAGCTTCACCCCAGAGCACCCAATTTGCATTGAAAGATGTTGAAACAAAATGCATAAGCCATGCCCACGGTGTGGTAGTAAAAAATTTGGTAGCCCATCACTGATGAGAAGTGTCTTGACAGAAGGTGAATTCTCTCTTCTGTTAGAAGTTGAATAGCAATATATCTTGAGACCCATGGAACTGTGGTCATCTAGTAGGCTTTTGCTAGATACCATGAAAAAAGTTTGATTTTGATTACAGGCCAGATAATTCCATCATTATTCCCATATCTTTCAGGTATAAGGAGACATAATATCAGTCCCTGGAACAGGTACCTGGGAAAGTGCCATGGGTGTTTAATTCCAACAGATCAGGGTATCACAACATCTGTGACCAGTAGAAGACAGGGTTAGAATTATTTTGGTATCTAGCAGTTTTATTTCAGAGGATCAGAAGTAGTAAATTTCTAGCAGTTTTATTGCAGAGGATCAGAAGTAGTAAAAATATATTGGAAATTAACAAGAAGAGTCTGTTTTAAAAGCAAGAACAACACTAAGTACTTTTACTATATATAAGAACCTCAGTGGTGCAGTGGTTAGAGTGCAGTGTTGCAAGCTACTTCTATTGATAACCGGCTGCCAGAAGTTTGGCAAATCAAATCTCAGTAGGCTCAAGGTTGACTCATCTCCATCTCAATAAGAAAACTATATGAGAAAACTACAAACTAAAAAAAAATCTCTCTGGCATAAAAACAAAAAAGGACAAGTAGCAAACTTCAAAAGTCGTTATAAAAGCATATGAAACCAAATAAAAGCAGTATGTTTTCAACTACCACAGCATACAAACCCAATCGAGCCTTCTACAACTTTGTCAACAACAAACTCAAGGACTGTAGACCTATCCCACCTCTCAAAAGACCCAACAACAAAGAATACCACGATGATTGATCCAAAGCTAACCTCCTCAACTCTTTCTTTGGCTCTGTCTTTGTTAACAGCAATGGTTCATCCCCCAATTTCATCAATCGCACCACAAACTCCCTCAACGACCTAACCCAAATAGACTTCACTGAAGAACAAGTTGAAAAAGCATTATGTGACCTCAAACCTTCTCTATCAGTCGGACCAGACGGTCTATGTGCATACTTCCTAAAAAAGCTCTCTTCTACTATAGCTGAACCACTAAGCATAATTTTCAAAAAATCCTTCAGTACCAGCTCACTTCCTAAGCTATGTTCAAAAGCAATGGTCATCCCCATCTTCAAAAAAGGAGATCCCTCTCTTGTCAATAACTACAGACCAATATCACTATGCTGTGTCCCATGCAAAGTCATAGAATCAATTATAAACAAATCAATTACTCTCCATCTAGAAACTAATAATTTGCTCTCTAACAAACAATTTGGATTCAGAAAAAAAAACTATCCTGTAACCTGCAGCTCCTCCAGTGCAAAAATATATGGATTACTCATCTTGATCAAGGGAAATCTATAGAGGCAATTTATATTGACTTCTGCAAAGCCTTTGATTCAGTGGTTCATGATATACCACTCCTAAAACTCAAATCTTATGGCATCTCAGGACCATTCCACAGCTTGATTACAGCATTCCTGTCAAACAGACAACAAGTGGTCAAAATAGGAAGCACCATATCCAACCCCGTCCCTGTTAAAAGCACAGTCCTCCAAGGTAGTGTACTGGGACCAATGCTCTTCATTCTCTACATCAATGACCTTTGTGCCCACAACAACACAAGAGCTCACAACAGATTTAAACTTAATATTAACCACTCCAAACTTGACTGTAAAAAATACGACTTCAGTAACCGAGTTGTCGAAGCGTGGAACTCATTGCCAGACTCTGTAGTGTCATCCCCAAACCTCCAACACTTTATTCTTAGACTATCCACGGTTGACCTCTCCAGATTCCTAAGAGGTCAGTAAGGGGTGTGCATAAGTGCACTAGAGTGCCTTCCGTCCCCTGTCCTATTGCTCTCCTATATCTCCTATACCACTCTTCTTTCCTATATTTATTCTTTCACTGATAAACTTTATTCCTATTTCTTCTCTTCTATTCTTTCTTAGATATATTTTACTATGAGTATATCCTCTATAACCTTCATTATATATTTACTATATGTATACCCAATATAACTCTCATTGTGCAATGGACAAAATCAACAAATAAAATAAAAAAATAAATAAATAAAAATAAATAAATAAAAATCCTTCCAAGGTTGGTAAAATGAGAACCCAGATTGTTGGGGGCAATATGCTTTCTGTAAACTGCTTAGAGAGGGCTGTAAAGCTCTGTGAAGCAGTATATAGGTCTAACTGGTATTACTATTTTAAATTATCTATTACTTGTTTATGTGAAGAGTTCAACTCTTTCCCGCACTTATTGGAAAACCTCTGAGACATATGATGTTTATTGCATTGGCATCCTTCAGTCTTGAAAGACCATGGCATGATGCTCTGGATTCCCCTGGCATGATGCTCTGAGTAGGTTAGTAAGATGTTTATAATGCCATGATATTAAGCAGATCTTGATTTCTTTTAGAAGACTTCTTTTAATGTATTAGATTTGTTACATTGTTGTTATTATTGTGAGCTGCCCCAAGTCTTCGGAAAGGGGTGGCATACAAATCTAATAAATTATTATTATTATTATTATTATTATTATTATTATTATTATTATTATTAAACTCTATTGATATGGACAAGAGATGAGTCAGCTTGCATATAGAATATATGGGCTATGAATTCTTATGCTTGTCTATAACCATAATCAAGATCTGATTTTATTTGGACCCTACTTAATGATTTATAATGTGCTCGTGTAGAAATGCTGTGTGATTCTTGATCAGAGGGGAATAGAGCCAAAACACATTGCCTTCAGTTCCAATAGAATAACAGAGAAGGAATCTTCACATTGGGACTATTTTTTCTGGATCTGCTAATTTTGAAAATGAATCATTCAGTCTAATCTCCAAAATAATCTAAATTCCAATTTCCTCCCCCCTCTTTGGAAAAGATTAAATTAAAACAGACATTGCACAGGGACAATATCACTTCCTCTAATAGGCTCACCCAGAAATGGGTTCTGTTGATAGGTAATGGTTGGACTCAGGAATGGGAATAATGGAAATTAAAAGGCACCAATGGAGTCACAGGAAAGTTCCAGAGGACCTGCCCTGAATTTAAGATGATTATTATTTGCAAACGAATCTGGAATATCTCAGGTGGAATGTTAGTTGGAGATTGGCTTCTGACAGCAGGGCTTAGAAAAATTGCAGTCTGTCTTCCTCACCTCCCATTTGAGCCTTTTTCCCAGTGTTAGCATGGAAGAGTTGCTGATAAAATCGCAATCTTGAAATAGGTGTGGGAGGAGAATGGAGGAAATGTGTGTTTTGGAAGCTGTGCAGTCACCAGCAAATAGAGAAGCCAAATAAAAGATGTTTTTCTTTCAAAGGGAGTGGATGTTCCAGAAGAAAAAGATGTATAGTGGCAGAATGTGAAAAGGTGCTTGCCATTTTCTTGGCCATTAACACAGAAGGGGGGCCGAAGGCAGAACAAGTATTTATAGGAAGAAATATACTTAGCTATATTTTAGAATGTACTATACTGATGAAGTGGACAAGGGCTTTGGAGCTGTGAGTTCCACCACCTGCTTATTGGACCCAGATCCTTCCTGGCTGGTTTTGCCTAGCAAGGAGGTGACACAGAGCTGAGTCCAGGAGATGACCAATGCTTCGTTGAGGGAGGGGTCCTTCCCGGCTCCCTACAAGGAGAGACTTGTGCGCCCCCTCCTCAAGAAGCCTTCCCTGGACCCAGCTGTATTTAACAACCATCGTCCTGTCTCCAGTCTTCCCTTTATGGGGAAGGTTGTTGAGAAGGTGGTGTTGCTCCAGCTCCAACGGTCCTTGGATGAAGCTGATTATCTAGGTCCTCAGCAGTCACCATTCAGATCTGGCTACAGCACAGAAACTGCTTTGGTCGCACTGATGGATGATCTCTGGCGGGCCCAGGATAGGGGTTTATCGTCTATCCTGGTGCTCCTTGACCTCTCAGTGGCTTTCGATACCATCGACCATGGTATCCTTCTGCGCCGACTGGAGGGGTTGGGAGTGGGAGGCATCATTTTATGGTGGTTCTCCTCCTACCTCTCTGGTTGGTCACAATCAGTGTTAGTGAGGGGTCAGAGGTCGGCTCCTAGGTCTCTCCCTTGTGGAGTCCCTCAGGGGTTGGTCCTCTGCCCCCTGCTGTTTAATATCTACATGAAACCACTGGGTGAGATCATCCAAGGTCACAGGGTGAGTTGTCATCAGTGTGCTGATGATACTCAGCTATACATCTCCACCCCATGTCCAATCAGTGAAATGGTGGAAGTGACAGGCCAGTGTCTGGAGGCTGTTAGTGCCTAGATGGGTGCTAACAGACTCAACTTCAATCCCAACAAGACGGAGTGGCTGTGTGTTCTGCCTCCCAAGGACACCTCCATCTGTCCATCCATCACCATGGGAGGGGTGAACTTCTGACCCCCTCAGAGATGGCCCGCAACTTGGGCATCCTCCTTGATCCACAGCTGACTTTAGAGCTGATTTTCAGCTCTGGTGAGTGTTCTGTCGGGCTCTCTGGTAGAATCCTCCCAAAAATTCACAGGTACAAATTTCAGACACACACATGTTTGAAAATTCAAAACAATGTTCTTTATAATGAAAATTCACTTAAACCTTGCCCTGTTTTGGTATAGCAAAGAGCACTCGTCTCCAAACAAACTAGTAATTTGTACAAGTCCCTTATCTGTTCTGTGATACTTAGCTTGCAGCTGTGAGGCAATTCACAGTCCTTCTTCTTTCACAAAGTGAAACACACTTTGCCCTGGTTTAGTTTCAAAGCGGGGAAAAATCAGCACACAAAAGGTCAAAGTCAGTAAAGCAGTCACGAAACACAAGGATCAGATAATCCTCCACAATGGCCAAACCCACAGGCTGCTATTTATAGCAGCCTCACTAATTACCACAGCCCCACCCAACCACAGGTGGCCTCATTTTCTTTGATAATAATCTCTCAGTTGTTGCTGCCTATGCATCGCTCTCCACATGCGTGGCTGTATCATTAACTCTTGTTCTGAATCCAAGGAGGATCTAGATAATTTATTTCCTTCTGAGCTGTCTGCCCCCCTCTTCTCCTCCCTGTCACTCATGTCTTCTTGGTCAGAGGAGCCTTCATCAGCAGATTCCACCGGGAGCAAAACAGGCCTGCAGCATGTGGATGTCTCCCCCACATCCACAGTCCTTGGGGCAGGAGCTGGGCCAGAGCTAACCACAACAGAGAGGGGGGTGTTTGCCAGTCGCTCATGCCCTTATCACCTCAAGATTCGACTACTGCGATGCTCTCTACATGGGGCTACCTTTGAAGAGTGTTCGGAAACTTCAAATCATCCAAAATGCAACCGCACATGTGGTTATGGGCCTCCCAAGGCATACCCATATTTCACCACCACTCCGCAGACTGCATTGGCTGCTGATTAGTTAAGCAAAAAATGAAAAGCATATGAAAAAGGCAGATTGTCCCTTTCATCCATGACCTCCTGAAGATTTGAACCCAAGCCTTTCCAGGCATTTCTAAACCTTAAAACAATACACTGCTCTAGAATTAACACTGAAATAAAAACACCCCAAAATATAGTAAGTAGAAGATTCAAACATACGTTAACAAACAAAAAGGCAATCTAGCTTTTAATTTCTTAACTAAAGCAAACAGAACCAGGAGCGTTGAATTTTACTGGGAAGATTAAAGCCATTTGGTGCATGCATTACAAATTAAATACATTTCCATATTTGATCCAGCACATTTCTATATGTATGCCAGAGGGAGATGTATTTTTCCTTTAGAAATATATAGGGAAAAATTGCTCATTAAAATATACAGCACTCATCAAGTTGCTAAGAAATAGAAAAAAACAGAGAGACATGTTTTGTTCTTGTTATGGAAGAAGAACAGAAGAATGATAATAGCCAAACAACAAAAAATGCCTGATTACTGGCAAGAGACCAATTTTCAGTGAACTAATATGGCCATTTATTTTATTGCTAAATATTCAAAGTTAACAGCATGTATTTAAAGATTTATTACATTAGAACAAAAGGGAAAACAATCCTCAATTTTTAGGACTGATCCACATCCACCAGTGTTGGTAAAAAAACAAGCAGAAGAATTAATTTCTCTACTTCACCCCACCAAAAAAAAAAAGATTAACAAAACAATCCAAGCTTTTCTTATAACAAGGCTTCATATCAAAGCACAAATAAATACTAAAGCCTAAAAGTACATCTGGAAGAGAAAACCTTTACAATGGCTGAAGCAAACCTAGTGCTTAGCAAGTTAGATAAGTTAGAGCTGATAACAGTTGTTTAGCTAACACACAGCCAACGGAATGGATGCTGAAAATGTCCTATTTTGCAAAAGAATGAGAAACAAACTTGAGTCTTTAAGGGAAAGTTGAATAGAAGAAGAGAGATACTTCATACCAGAGGTTTTCAAACTTGGCAACTTTAAGACTTGTGGATTTCAACTCCCAGAATGTTCCAGCCAGCTAGGCTATGCTGGCTGGAAAATTCTGGGGGTTGAAGTCGATGAATCTTAAAGTTGCCAAGTTTGAAAACCTCTGCTTTATGTCATTATTACATAAAATAGCATGAAAGACTGTAAGAAGAGAGATAAATTACTTGCATGGAATAGGCATTTGCCAAAAATGTCTAACTATGGCCTATGAGGCATGAGAAAACAAGGCAAGAAATTACAGAAATTATTATTATTAATAATAATAATAATAATAATAATAATAATAATAATAATAATAATAATAATAATTAGATTTGTATGCCGCCCCTCTCCGCAGACTCGAAATGTTAAATATGGGCTGCACAATTCACCTGTAGATAAAGAAGCATGTTTTGGGATTCTCCCTTATATTAAAACAAAACATTTACAAAAATATAGAAAACAGACAAATAAATAGCCTAGAATTTTATCTTACATGCAATCTTTTTTGCTAATATCCTTTTATACAAAGGACCATTCAAAAAGACCAATTCCATATCAGGCCTTTTCTATCTCAGGACTCCCCCAACTTAAGTTACAAGTTGATGAATAACTTATCTTTTCCTTAGGTACACTGAGAGCATATGCACCAAGAAAAATTCCTTGTGTGTCCTATCACACTTGGCCAATAAAATTCTATTCTATTCTATTCTATTCTATTCTATTCTATTCTATTCTACTCTACTCTACTCTACTCCACTCCACTCCACTCCACTCCATTCTATTCTATTCTATTCTATTCTATTCTATATATTCACACTTTTATTTATTCCTGGTCAATTGGTTCAGGGATCTATATAGTCCATTTTCAATCTGTAACATAGGAATAAAAGTCTGGTGTCTCCAAACATTTGGATAACAATTCACATAATCCCTTACCATTGTTTAAAATAGGTGGAGATTTTCCAGTCCTTGATCTAGCCATAGATAGTTCTTTAACAACAGTAATTGGGACCAGAATTGCCATTACTAATCAATGTAATCATAAAGCATAACATCATGTGACCATGCCACTTAGCAACAGTAGTTCTAGCAGTCTGCAGTTACTATCGTTAAGCAAGGTCTGTGTGAGTTGTTAAGCAAGGATTTCATACTATCATAAATTCTGACTTCTTGCTGGCATTCCCATCAACTTTGTGAGAAGCTGGCAAGGAAGGTCACAAATTGCAGTGATGTGACCATGCGACATTGCGATGGTTAGAAACCTGGGTCAGTTGCTGAGTACTTAAATTGTTACCACATGACCATGGAGGTGCTGCAATAGCCAGACCTTTGAGGACCAATCATAAATACCACCTGTTCGACACTGTTGCAAGCTTGAATGCCTGTTGAATAAGGGCCACCAGCAGTAATGGGCTCCTACGGGTACAGTCAGGTACGCAGAACCGGTAGAAAAACTTTGCATTTTTTTTCTTTTTTTCTCTTCTGGGCTCTTGGTATGTTTTTCATATCGCATTAAATGAGGTTGAATGTGTATAATTTTGGAAGAGCTGCATGCGCGTGTGTGTACATACACATATAGTTTATATAGTAGATAATGTATATTTTTGTGTGCCTGTGTATAATATGTGTGTTCACATATGGTATATATACATAGAATTAAATACAGTAGTATATTTTGGGTGTTCAGTAATAGTAAATAAATAGGGAAATTGTATCTCTTTGAGGCGAGGAGAGGCCAGGCACCCTAACGCAAACCCTTGACATGAGTGATGTCAAGTTGGCCACCTTTAAGCCAGTCACATGACCTTTACGCCATCCAATGATCATCAAGCCACTCCCAGCTGGTCACATGGCTGGCAAGCCACACCCACAAAATAAGCCATGCCCACAGTGTAGTAGTGAGGGTGCTGCAAAGTCCCTGAGGGGAACGATGTCTTCAGAGGGACTTAGAGCAACCCCAGCCATGGGGGGGGGGGGGTCACTCACGAACGCGAATCCTAGAAAGAAGACTTGGACACATTTCTCTCTGGGTGAAATGACACAGTATTTAGCTGTGCACCTCCTTTTATTGGGGGGCATATGCAAATGGGAGTGATTACACGTACATGTCAAGTGATATACAAACATCCAATAACATAACTCTGAAACATGACACAACTTCCGAGTCCTTCCTATCTCCATATGGCACGTAACTAGTTTCTACTGAACAAATGTCTCTCATGGCCAATTTCCTGAGACCTTTTGTTGTTAATACAGCTATCTCCTGTTTACCACAAAGCAAGGTCTTTTATCACAGCCTTCGTCCTGTTTACCCCAGGGAATGTAAATTGCGTCTTTTGATCACACAGTTCTTTTCCTGTTGACACATCCTTGTTATCCGAAGAGAGTTCTGAATCGTTTTATGGCCAGTCACTTCCTAAGCAGATTCCACCAGAAGTACAGACTTATCTTATGTGATTGTTACGTACAGTCCTGTCCTGGCTAATGGAATAAAAGAGTTTAAGGCATTTACGTTAGAAGTACAGATATCAAATCCTATCCTAACATTATACTATGGCAGCTACATAGTAGTAAAACTTTTTGCAGCCCTTCACTGGTCCCCTGATATGTGCTTCTGAGAAAAAGTATTAACAAAAGATTTGTAGGTACAACCCACCATTCTCTGTATGAGCTTTAGTAGTTGCCATGTCACATGCTCTTCTAGAATGTGATCAAGTCATGAACATGATGGACAAATACAGCTTCTAAATTTTAAATTTTTGAAAAGTCATAACTAGAAAAGCACAGCACTAACTAACTAACTAACTTAATTAATTATATTGTATATTGCATCTATTATATCCCTAAATCAGAATTTATTTTATTTATTAAATTTGTATGCCGCCCCTCTCCGTAGACTCGGGGCGGCTCACAGTAGTAATAGGAAAACAATATACAATACAAATCTAATAATTAAAACTAAAAACCCATAATTTAAAAAACATGCACACAACATACCATGCATAAACAATATAGGCCTGGGGAAGTTATCTCAGTTCCCCCATGCCTGATGGCAGAGGTGGGTTTTAAGGAGCGTACGAAAGGCGAGGTGGGTGGGGGCAATTCTGATCTCTGGGGAGAGTTAATTAATTGTGAATATGAGACATTCTAATTTATTTTATTTTATTTATTTATTTATTAAATTTGTATGCCGCCCCTCTCCGCAGACTCGGGGCGGCTCACAACAGCAACAGAAAAACAGTGTAAAATACAAATTCAATAATTAGAAAGCTAAAAACCCATAATTTAAAAAACATTCACACAACATACCATACATAAACAGTATAGGCCTGGGGAAGATATTTCAATTCCCCCATGCCTGATGACAGAGGTGGGTCTTAAGGAGTTTGTGAAAGGCAAGGAGGGTGGGGGCTGTTCTAATCTCAGGGGGAGCTGGTTCCTGAGGGTTGGGGCCACCAGAGAGAAGGCTCTTCCCCTGGGACCTGCCAAACAACATTGTTTGGTCGACGGGACCCGGAGAAGGCCAACTCTCTGGGACCTAATCGGTCGCTGGGATTCGTGCGGCAGAAGGCGGTCCCGGAGATATTCTGGTCCGATGCCATGAAGGGCTTTATAGGTCAAGACCAACACTTTGAATTGTGACCGGAAATTGATCGGCAACCAATGCAGACTGCGGAGTGTTGGTGTAACATGGGCATACCTAGGGAAGCCCATGATTGCTCTCCCAGCTGCATTCTGCACGATCTGAAGTTTCCGAACACTTTTGATTTAGGGATATAATTGATACAATGCATAACCTATAGACAGGGATGAAACTCAACAGCTTCAGAAAGGTTGTGGAGAACTGGTAGCGGAAATTTTGAGTAGTTCAGAGAACTGGCAAATATCACCTCTGGCTGAAAACAGTAAAAGCTTTCACCAGGAAATGGCCACTATGGGAAAAGTGGAATCTATCAATGTTGCCAAATTATTTTTGGACACTGAAGAGAGAGGGAGGTGGCTAAGTGCCTTAATTGGGAGATGTTGAGGTTCTAGGGAGATATTGATATTCTAGACCTCCCTGAATCACGGAAGCTGGCTGGGTGATTCTCAGTCATTTTCCCTCAGTCTAGTCAGTTATCATTGTGGGGAAAGTAGAAGATGGGAAAATTAGGCATACAGCAATTGTGTAAAATAAAGGCAGAATATATTCAAACAAATAATTCCTGAGAAGCTTAATATAAAGTAACCCAACATAATGAAATGTAACAGCTGTTCAGGAGTAAACTGCAAATTGTAAATAACTATAAGTATACAGTGGTACCTCTGCTTACGAACTTACTTCGTTCCGTGACCAGGTTCTTAAGTACAAAAGTTTGTAAGAAGAAGCAATTTTTCCCATAGGAATCAATGTAAAAGCAAATAATGTGTGCAATTGGGGAAACCACAGGGAAGGTGGAGGCCCTGTTTCCTCCCAGGAAATTCCTAGAGAGGCCCCTCAGGGGCTTATCCCCACCTTTTCCGGTTACAGTTTCAGAGGCTTGGGTTTGTAAGTGGAAAATGGTTCTTGAGAAGAGGCAAAAAAATCTTGAACACCTGGTTCTTATCTAGAAAGTCCGTAAGTAGAGGCATTTGTAGGTAGAGGTACCACTGTATATCACATTTTAATATGCATTAGCTAATGTGAGCAAACGCAGTACAGTGGTACCTCGAGATACGAGTTTAATTCGTTCCGGACCTGGGCTCTTAAGTCGAGCAGCTCTTATCTCGAACGACTTTTCCCCATAGGAATTAATGTAAATAATTTTAATTGGTTCCAGCCCTCAAAAAACTCACAAAGTTAGTCTAAATTATGCAGAAAGACATGTTTTTAATGAAGAAATGTACATGTACATATAAATGAATAATGAAGTTTCTTTCACTTAACTTGTAAACTTTCTTAAACTTTTAAATTTACATATGTTCAACTTCTCTGCCACCCAATCCTGTAGGACAGAAGTCCCCAACCCTTTTTGCACCAGGGACCGGCTTTAAGCGATCAAGAGAGGAATGGGTGAATGAATGGACGGAGGGTGGGAAGGAAGGAAGGAAAGAGGGAAGGGACAGGAACAGAGGAAGGAAGGAAGGAAACTTATGAAAGGGGAGAGTAAGAGAGGAATGAGTGAAGGGAGGGAGGGAAGAAGGTGGGAAGGAGAAAGAAAAGAAGAAATAGAGGAAGGGAAGGTAAAAGAGAGAAAGAAAAAGAGCAAGAAAGAAAGAAAGAAAGAAAGAAAGAAAGAAAGAAAGGGGGAAGGGACAGGAACAGAGGAAGGAAGCAAGGAAACTTATGAAAGGGGAGAGTAAGAGAGGAATGAGTGAAGGGAGGGAGGGAGGGAAGAAGGTGGGAAGGAGAAAGAAAAGAAGAAATAGAGGAAGGGAAGGTAAAAGAGAGAAAGAAAAAGAGCAAGAAAGAAAGCTGCAAGCACCCCCCCGAGCCCCCCAGGCCGGCTGCAACCTTTTAAAACACTCGCGCCGCTTCGCAGCTGTCTCCTGAAGCCGAACGCGGAAGTTAGCGTTTGGCTTCAGGAGACAGCTCCTTGGCGCTTGTATCTCGAATTTGGGCTTGTAAGTAGAACAAAAATATCTCTCCCCTCCCAGCTCTTATCTCGAGTTGCTCTTAAGTAGAGCAGCTCTTATGTCGGGGTTCCACTGTATTATAGGGTTGTTTTATTTTATAAACATTATTTATTCTATTTCTAAACAGTAGATGCCTCCTTTCTGTAAAGTTACCATCCCAGATGTTATTTTTTTAAAGTTAAAAAAAGTTAAACAAAATATTTGATCATCAAGTCAAAGAGAATGCTAGTTATTTTGATAATGATTAAATATAATCCCTATTCATTTGATGACATTTCAAATTCCTAAGCTATAGGCACCATAGTTATACGTACTGTAACTTAATTATGAAAAGCACACAGCACAATTCTGAGACGCTTGAGTGCAACAATTAAACATTTCTAGATTATGAGTGTAGGAAGTGTAATCAAGGATGCTACAGAAAGCAAATATTCAAATAGAAGTAACCTTATATGACCTAACAGTATTTCCAAGAATTCAAATTCTAGCAGCTCATTGCAAGAAATATAAGGTCAGTCAGTAAAATTCTAGCCTATATTAGAAACAGGCAAAATGTAGGCAAAAATCTCTCATATGACTAAATGGATTCTGATTTCATTAAATGGACTTCACCATGTTCCAGCACTTAACTGAACATAGAATAATCAACATTTAAACTGCGGTAGTAGCAACCTCCAGAATCAATATTCAATCAGAGAGAGTTATGAGACTTACTTTTCTTCCAAGATAATTTTAAAGAATTATCAGCTGAGTATTCTCTATTTGAACAGTTTCTATTTTTATGGATTATTTGTTTAAAAACATGATATATATTCTGTCTTTCTATCCAAGCATCTGCTGCTCCCTCCAGCCAAGACTCATTTACAATAAAAGAACCACCACCACCCAAAAACAAGTTGAAATAAATCATCAATAAAAAGATAAAGTCTTCTTAGGGCAGCAACTTGTGTCATGTTTTTTGGGGCCCTGCGGGTCAGCGAGGCTATGGCCTCCTCGCAGGCTGACAGGTCGCTCCGTGCCTTCCAGTTCACTGATCTAGAGTTTAGGGAGGGGGGTGTCTCCCTTTTGGTGAGACATTCCAAAACGGATCAGTTACATAGAGGGGTTAGGGTAGAGCTTAGTACGGCCACCGACCAGTGTGCCCTGTGGCTGCTCTACAGCACTTTTGTAGTTTGAGGGGGTCGGGGCACGGGTACCTTTTTAAACACCAGGACGGTACCCCTCTGACCCGCTATCAATTCTGGGCTTTAGTGTCTAGAGCTTTGACTAGTATAGGTGTTGATCCTGCTGGCTATGGAATGCATTCATTCCGTATCGGCGCTGCCACTAGCGCGGCACTTTCGGGTTTCCCAGCCCAGAGGATTCAGGAGATCGGCCGCTGGCGGTCAGCAGCGTATTTGGGTTATGTTAGGCCTGCTGAGGATCTAGGTCAGGGTCTTAGGCTAGGTAACCTCTCTGTGTCCTCTTCCAGGTAGCCATGCCAGTACGAGACTGACGGCGTTGCTTTGTGGCCACAGTATGATGTTTTGGGCCGGCCACTCAGCAGCAAGAACCGCCGTGGGGACCCAGCTGTCTTTGGGCCGTTGGGTCAACATCGTCTGGATGGGGCGAAGAGGCATGCGGTGGGAAGGTCTTCTGCCGCTGTTGCTGGGAGGGCTGCATCCCATTGCTGCGCCCAAATGGCTGGTCTTACACCTCGGTGGTAATGACCTGTGTATGCTTGGAGGTCTGCCCTTGATCTGCCAAGCTCACGAGGACCTGCAGAGGCTTCGTGCTGTGTGGCCCACCACGCAAGTGGTGTGGTCTGAGATCCTCCCGAGGATCACTTGGAGGGACGCCATTTCCCTTAGGGCCATTCACCGAGTTAGACGGAGAGTTAACAAGGCCCTGGGGCAGGTAGTCAGGGAATTAGGTGGGGTTGTAGTGGCCCATCCCCTCATCACAATAGATCAGCCGTGGCTTTACCGGGCTGATGGTGCTCACCTGTCAGAACAGGGGAACACCATTTTCTTACAGGACCTGCAGCGGTCACTGCGCGAGCTGGTGCAGTTAGAGGGGGGAGTCGGGGGGCCAAGATAGAGATCTGACCCCCGCTCCATGGCAGGTTAGGGGCGGAAAACTGGGTGGTGGTTTAGCAACTGCGTGTTCTCCGTTGGGCATCTTTGGGGATGATTGACAGGTTCTCTCCAAGCTTGTGGTTTTGGCGACCTGAGCAGTTGGGGGGAACCTGTCTTTGGGTCCCGCACATTTAATTCCCCTTCTAGGGGTTAGCCGGCGGGACCTCCCACATGCAAGTGCATGGCAAGGTCTCAGGTGAGGGAGGGGTCCCTCACCTGGATTAGCGTTGGCCCGGAAGTTTATTCTACGTCATTTTCCGCACTGGAAGCAATTGTTTGACCCTGCGGGTCCATTAGTTAGGGTCATATTAGTTATGCTAGTTATGCTAATTTAATTAATAAATTATGCAAATTTATGTTAAATAAAAATGACCCAGTTTAAATCCAGCTCATTGTGTCCGTGTCGTTACTCCGCCTCTCCTGCAATAGGGCCGGTGGACCTCACCTCACCGGCGCCTTTTGCGGGAGGCTCGGGCAGACACTGACACATGGCGTAGCCGCCATGTTGCTTCTCAGCCGAAGTCTCGCGAGATCGCAAGATTTCGGCTGGGGATCAGGCCATGGTGGCCTGATCGATGATGTTTCCGGGCGGAAAATGACCCCGGAACACTGCAGAAATCATAAATACATGCCAGTTGTTAAGATGCCTATATTTGACCATGTGTCCATGGAGATGCTAAAATGGTTAGGTGAAAAACTGCCGTAAGTCACTTTTTTCAGTGCCATTATAACTTTGAATGGTTATTAAACAAATAGTTGTCTGCTAAGGACTTTCTTTGTGTTATATTTTTATAAGGATGCAAGGGCCCAATTTATCCTTCCCATGATTCTAATAAATCTGAGCAAATTCTGCTATATTCTCTGCAGCACCAAAGACAAGCTGGGGTTTTTTTTCATCTGCTGTTGATAAATCAAAGCCTTAATGAATACAATTGTCCTGTTACTTACTTTTTTATACAACATTTATTTTATTATAAACATACATAAACAAAGATAAACAAGACATTTTAAAAACATTGGATGACATGTGCAGTCCTGTTTCTTATTTTCAATATATTTCTATATTACCATCATTTAATATTTCTATTATTATATAAATTTTAGGACTTACATCAGTATCCCTTTTATTTCTATATTCAACTAATCCTCTGTTCCTTTCTTTCCCTGTTATTTAAGTTAGTTGGCTATTTAATTGGTTGTCTTTATTTTATTTTTTATTTTGCCCACCTTTCTAACCAAGAGTAAAATTTATTCCAACTTTGATATTATTGTCCTGTTACTTTAGATCAGTGGTCTCCAATCTTGGCAAATTTAAGACTTGTGGACTTTAACTCCCAGAATTCCTCAGCCAGCTATCTATGGGGCTTCTGATGATACGACTTTCTTACTTTTTATTCCTTTATTCTCTTTAGCTTGGTTGGTTCTGTTTACTTATATATCACTGAGCACATTTTGAATATATCATGGTCATTTTCACAATGGCCTATTGCTAAAATGGCTGCTAAGTCCTTTCATAAAGTATCTGTTTACCAAGGGATAAACTAGCAAATTTTACTTCCTGCCATCCCTGCTCTCCAGAATGTTCTCTGCCACTCCAGCATACTTTTGTTTCTATTTTGGATTTGTTTGTCTGTTTTTAACTGGCAGACAATTTTCTCAGATCACAAGGGCTATTTTGAAAATGGCACTTGGCTTTATAGCATTTCCCCTCCCTGCCACCCTTCCAATCAGTGCTTTTCAAACTTGGCTACTTTAAAATGTGTGGACAGCAACTCCCATTCTGGTCCAAGGTGCCCAAAAAATTGAAGAAGCTGTTTGTGGCATACTGGTGTTCCATGAGTATCATCGTGTAGTTAAATTCTACCACAGGTAAAATTTTCCTGAAATCCTTCCTTCCTCCTCTCACTAATTCCAGAAGGACTTAATTGTATCTTTTCAGATAGGTTTGCCTGCATCCAACTCATTGTCCTGATTGCATTTTTTAAAATAAATTATTTGTCTATCACACCTCTTTTTATTTGGTACAGCCTCCTCTTCTGTTTTTGAATCACTTTGCCTGCTACTTTATTTTAGATATTATCTCTTTTCCACGCAATTAAACACATAAATGTATCCTGCTGGTTGTGTGCATACAGCCTCTTTGTTTATAATAAAGTGTCTCTGATTATCATAACTCTGGTCTTAGAACTAAATCAGCATTTAAAGGAAGACTTATTTCCTTGCGCATCCAATTCTTACTGCTGCATTCTTTTGACTCTAGCTAAATTTATTCATTTATTTATTTGGATTTGTAGGCGGCCCTTCTCCAGTGGACTCAGAGCAGTTTACACAATAAAACCAGTATAAAAAATACAAATATAAAAACCCCAATATAAATCCAATATAAAACAGTCACACTCATTCACTCATACTGTCAGCCAGAGCTGATGGCAATGCTCAATGGTCCCAGGCCTACTAGCAGAGATGTTTGTTTTGTTTGTTTGATTGATTGATTTTTATGCCGCCCTTCTCCTTAGACTCAGGGCGGCTTACAACATTTTAGCAATAGCACTTTTTAACAGAGCCAGCATATTGCCCCCACAATCCGGGTCCTCATTTTACCCACCTCGGAAGGAAGGAAGGCTGAGTCAACCTTGAGCCGGTGGTGAGATTTGAATCGCTGACCTACAGATCTACAGTCAGCTTCAGTGGCCTGCATTACAGCACTCTATGGGCTGCGCCACCCTGGCTCATGTGTATTTAGAGCCTTATGAACCAGGAGGGTGGTTACGGTGCGAATCTCTGGGGGGAGTTGATTCCAGAGGGCTGGAGCTGCCACAGAGAAGACCCTTCCCTAGGCTGCTTGACATTGCTGACGGGACCTGGGAAAGGCCGACTCTGTGGGCTTTGACCGGCCACTGGGATATATGAGGCAGTAGACGGTCCTGTAAGTAAATCCCACCACTAACTCCAGTGCATAATCTCTGTGAATTGACATTGCAGATATCCAGTCCAAATCCACACAATTAAAATCTTTTATCAAACCTGAAATATTTTCCAACTTTAAAAAATCTCTTCCTGAATAAATCTAATCCATTCTCTGATTCATTCTTTCTTTTTCTTTTTTTGAAGTTCTGCTCTGATAATTGATACTCTGGTATGAATTGCATTGCAATTCTACAAACAAGACTTGCTGCTTCTTTATTGCTTTTAAATAGTTCTTTACTCCCCAAAATGTGAACAGGTTGAGGAGGGACACTCTTGAGGCAGCTGGCTGCTATTCCTATTTTAGTATTGGGGCGGGGAGGGAAGAGTGACAGATTGTGTTGGTTAGATATATCAATTACTTCCTACGCAATTGTATTATGGTACATCAGTGGCAGTATACATCTTTCAATTACCTACTGTGTTTTTGAATTATTTCAAACAGCTCTTTTAATGTATGTTCACTTCCTGGTGAGACTAAACCCTGGAGGTCTACACAGAAGAATTTTTATTCTTCTCAGTCCTATCTTCACTGTTTGGATTTTAAAGGCCAGAAGTTACTACAGTATAGTCTTATCAAGATGACTTGAGGATAAGATGGCTTTTTAGACAAGACTTTTCCAACGGGGGCTTGCAGGTGTGTTAGATTTTCTCTCCCATAATCTCCCTCCATTATGGCAATATGAGTTAGAAGTGAAGTTGAAGTCCAACACATCTTCAGGAAATTGGTTTAGGGATGTTGTGATTCAGCCTGAGGCTGCTCATGGATCGGCTGCGTCTCTGCTGGATCCAGGCCCGGAGGAGGAGGACAGTGAACAGGAGGGGGAGGACCAGGCAGAAGGGGGAAAGGAAAGTCAGGAAGAGGATGAGGGGGAGCAGCCTGAGAGCCCCGGGGGGGGGGCTCTCCCCAGCCAGTAGCCTGGCCTCATTGGATGAGGAAGCACAGGCTATAATTGACATGAGACAGCGACGTGCAGCTCAGAGACGGGACCAATTAGAAAGGTATTGGCATCACTGAATTGGCAACAGCTGGGTTTGGGTGTGGTTCCCCTCAGCAGGGTTTAAAAGGCAGGCAAGCCTTTTCAGCCATGTGGAGCGTAATCAACTGGAAGTTCTGTGACCCTGCTTTGCTTCTCGGCGTCTCTGATCTTGGCTTGTGGCCTAGAAGACTGGAAGACTTGGGGGAGGCGTATGTTTGTTATCTCCAGCGTTGTTTTTGACAGCAAGAATCCTGTTTTACTTCATGGCCTTCGTGAAACATCTTTGAAGTTTCAGCGTGTTCCTGTTTGTAAGGACATTTTTCTGTTACCTGTGTTTGCTTTGAATTCTATAAACTGCCTTTGATTTTTACCAGTGTGTCTGGCTTCTCTTTTTGGGTTGGTGTTTGCCTCTGGAGGGACCCAGACAGAACAAGGGACAATCACTTTAGTCATAAATTTAATAAATCTATTTAATGTTCTGTCGAGCTCTCTGGCAGAATCCTCCCGAAAATTCAGATATAAATTTCAGACACACACACATTTGAAAATTCAAAACAATGTTCTTTATAATGAAAATTCACTTAAACTAAGCCCTCTTTTTGTATAGCAAAGAGCACTCGTCTTCAAACAAACTGGTAATTGGTACAAGTCCCTTATCATTTCTGAGATACTTAGCTTGCAGCTGTGAGGCAATTCACAGTCCTTCTTCTTTCCCAAAGTGAAACACCCTTTGCTCTGCTTTAGTTTCAAAGCAGGGAAAAAGCAACACACCAAGGTCGAAGTCAGCAAGGCAGGCACGAAACACAATGATCAGATAATCCTCCACAATGGACAAACCCACAGGCTGCTCTTTATAGCAGCCTCACTAATTACCACAGCCCCACCGATCCACAGGTGGCCTTATTTTCTTTGATAATAATCTCTCAGTTGTTGTTGCCTATGCATCGCTCTCCGCATGCTTGGCTGTATCATTAACTCTTGTTCTGAATCCAAGGAGGAGAGAGATAATTGATCTCCTTCTGAGCTGTCTGCCACACTCTCCTCCTCCCTGTCACTCATGTCTTCTTGGTCAGAGGAGCCTTCATCATCAGATTCCACTGGGAGCAAAACAGGCCTGCGGCGTGTGGATGTCTCCCCCACATCCACAGTCCTTGGGGCAGGAGCTGGGCCAGAGCTAACCATAACATTTAACATCATGTAAGTTTGAGCATTAATGTTGTAATGTCTTTCTCAAAACAATCTGAATCTGAAAATAGATGTTTATAAATTCAAATATAAAAGTAATTTAATGCAAATAATATGACCTTTTATGGTAGGATTTCGCCCAGAAGCCCCAAAGCAGTCAAGTATTAACAACTCATGGATTTATTAAATTTTCCATTGTTATCTTTATTATAGTTGGTCACACAGTCAGCCAGATGTTTCGGCTGAATTTGGGGTTTTCTATTCACTGTCAAGGCCTTCCGAAGGACCTGGGATAGCAGATGTTTGTTTGCAGGATACAAGCTGTTCCAAGTAAAGCTGCCTTCTGCAATAGACCGATGGTGATGGTGTTCAATGGTGTTCCAGATGTTTGGGGATAGCACACAAGGCACCTATTACAATTAGCACTATCTTTGCTTTCCTTTGCCACAGTCATTTTTCTTATATTTGCAGATCTCTGATTTTTGTGATTCTCTTGAATTCTTTCTCTTGTAGTCCAGGTATTGTCACATCCACTCTTCAGGCATTTTGGCCTTTCTTATCAATAATTCTGGGACATTATATGGCAGGTGCTTGTCTGTTGGAATTCTAAAGTCCCAAAGCACTTTTATTTCCTCATTCTGTTTTACCTTCTCCATTTTATGGTCCCACCAGTTCCTGCTTGCTGGCAAATGATATTTATTGCAGATCTTCCAAAACACCATTGTCATGCTGTTGCTTGTAGTCAGCCTTGCAATCTTTTTGCAGCAGCTAACCAGGATGTCCATTCTTTCTTCAACTTCTTTGCAGATGCAGCACGTGCTGTCTGTTGCCCTCTTCTTAATTTGGGTTTTGTATGCATTTGTTTGTAAGGCTTCTACTTGTGCATCCAGAATTAGCTCCATCATCTCTTTCTTAATTTTCCTGCTTTTAGCTATTGCAGGCTAAGTTATTACCTACTTGGCCTGCTAATTTTTTAAAAAATGTACTGGCCATGTAATATTTTGTCTTGCCATGTCTCTTTTCTGTTCTTCATTGGTCTTTCTTGTAGTCCTGTTTGGTTTGTCTGGTATTTATACTTGTTTGTATAGGGTTATATACAGTACTTCACAGTTATTGATTTGATTTGATTTGATTTGATTTGATTTGATTTGATGTGATGTGATTTGATTTGATTTGATTTGATTTGATTTGATTTGATTGGTTCGTTCGTTCGTTCGTTCATTCATTCATTCATTCATTCATTCATTCATTTATTTATTTATTTATTTGTATACTGCCCCTCTCCGAGGACTCGGGGCGGCTCACAACATATCAAGGAAAACATAACAATACATCCAAATCCAATTAATATAATTAAAAAAGCTAAAATTTCTAATATTATTAAAAACATTCATTACCATTCACTCGTTAGTCAGGGGGGAAGATCTAATGACCCCAGGCTTGGTGGCATAGATGAGTCTTTAAACATTTTCAGAAGGCAAGGAGGGTGGGGGCAGTGCAAATCTCTGGGGGGAGCTGATTCCAGAAGGCCGGGGCCCCCACAGAGAAGGCTCTTCCCCTAGGCCCCACCAACCTGACATTATCTGGTTGATGGGACCCTGAAGTGGCCAACTCTGACCGGACACTGGGATTCATGCAGCAAAAGGCAGTCTCTGAGGTAATCTGGTCCTATGACAAGTAGGGCTTTGTAGGTCATAACCAACACTTTGAATTGTGTCCAGAAACTAATCAGCAGCCAAAGCAGTCCGTGGAGTGATGGTGAAATATGGGAGGCCTATAACCGCGTACGCGGCTGCATTTTGGATGATTTGAAGTTTCCGAACACTCTTCAAAGGTAGCCCCAAGTAGAGAGCATCGCAGTAGTCAAACCTCGAGGTGATAAGGGCATGAGTGACCATGAGCAAAGACTCCCTGCCCAAATAGGGTCACAACTGGTGCACCAGGCGAACCTGGGCAAACGGCCCCCTCGCCACAGCTGAAAGATGGTGTTCTAAAGTCAGCTGTGTATCAAGGAGGAGTGAGTCTTCTTCACTATCCTTCATATATTCTTTCAATGCTCTTTTATCTTCTTCAACTTTCTCATGCACTTGCAACATTCTATGCCCACCTATTTTCCTCGGTAAGCAGTCTATCAACATCACTTCAAGGATGAAGGGTATGTTTTACTGTCATTATTTTTATGGTCTTCCTCCCTATCTGGGGCTTTTAGTTCTGCTTCAGTTCAATCTACTATTCCAGTTGTTTATCTAATGACTGGAAATACGCAGGTGTTAATTACCTTAATATTTCCTCTGTTCTTAACTTCTATACAATTCCAGTCATTTATTCATAGTATTATTTCTTTATAGTAATATTAATAACATTATTTTCATATAATAAATGTTTGGGGGATGATAAACAATCTGAAACTTCATGAAGCTTGATGAAGAGTTTGAGGAATTCTGATTTAAGTAGTACTCTTGCCAGTGAGCACATTTGAAATTTTGACAGCATATCAAGTGTATTGTTTTAAAACAGCTGTTGTAATGGGCATGACCTAATACAAAACATCAATTAATCAGAACGTAAAGCTTTTTTCTATCATTTTATCTTATTTTCCCTCCTAGGAAAGTTGCACACTTTCACATAAACCTTGCTGCCAGGCATTTTTATTTCATTATAATGCTTAAGTGGCCTTTAGATGCAGCTAAAATAAAGGCAATTTTTAAAGCTGTTGTTCTGCAACATCTCCTATTCACATTTAAATATTTTAATTGAAATTATTTTTTAAAAATAAAGTAGGCAGGGAGGCATCTACAAGATTAGAAAGGAAAATGTAGGCGTCCGGGGGTTTAGAGCACATCCTAGATTATTTTCTATGAGAATAAATAGAAAATACAATGGAAAGAATATTTTCTCAGAATTCTTGCAGCCCATCCTGAAAGTTCCAAATTTAGCTAGAAAGGATCACACTGCAGATGCAAATCTAGAATAAACTGGATGACTGTAGTTATTCTTTCACACATGAATAGTTATAAAGTGTTGTGGTTGCTATTGCAAGAATAACTTTAGAAGAAAATATCATATATGTCACTTTAAGCTAACAAAGAAAAACATGAATGTCAGCTTAATAAACTATAAATAAATTAAACCTCAGATCAAGACTTTGGCCAGAAAAACCTTTCTTTTGACCAATATCTAACAGTTATATAATGATTCCCCTCTTAACATCATGAAACTTTGCTATGTAGAAAGAAGTAAATTTCCCATTACTCAAGAGCAGAGGCGGGGAAAATATTTACTGACCCCTCACATCCTGGACACAAATTGCTTCAACTCCTATCCTCAAAACGTCGCTACAGAGCACTGCACACCAAGACAACTAGACACAGGAACAGTTTTTTTCCGAACGCCATCACTCTACTAAACAAATAATTCCCTCAACACTGTCAGACTTTCTACTAAATCTGCACTTCTATTCTACTAGTTTTTCTCATCATTCCTATCACCCATTTCCTCCCATGTTGACTGTATGACTGTAACTTGTTGCTTATATCCTAAGATTTTTATTAATATTGCTTCTTCATTGCTTATTTGACCCCTATGACAATCATTAAGTGTCGTACCACATGATTCTTGACAAATGTATATTTTATTTTATGTACGCTGAGAGCATATGCACCAAGACAAATTCCTTGTGTGTCCAATCACATTTGGCCAATAAAAATTCTATTCTATTCTATTCTATTCTATTAGTTATGCTCCCAAAACACACAAACTGTACATACTGAATGAAAGCACTCACTCTACCTGCAAACCAGTTGTTATTGTTAATTCATACAAATGGGCATTGCTAATGGCAAAGGACAGTACTGATGACTGTGTGAGTAAAAACCAGTCATTCTAACTTCCCATTGTCACTGCTGACTAAATTAGTCTTTTCTAAACTGACAGATATGATTCAGGAACTTTGGAACAAAATAACAAAATGTGACAACAGTGTTCCAGTCCAATTCTCCCAGCGGATTGGAGAGCCTTGTCTTCACCGAGCAAATGACTTCTCAGAGGATACCAGTAAAAGAGCAGAGAGGCTGGCTGAGACAGAATGTGCAAGAGCATGATGTTTATGTAATTGTATGTGTAGCTTTTTTAAAGTAAACTCTTCAACACCTTGGTATACTGCATGAAAAGTAGGGACTCTGAACTCCTTGTAATTAAAATCCAACATTTGCAATTTCCTTTCGTCCCTGTCCTAATATTTCTCTCTTACTAGTATCATGTATACTAGTATCATGTAAACTAGTATCATGTATACCACAAGATCATATGCTGCAACGTCCTGCCTGTCGGCGACTACTTCAGCTTTAACCACAACAACACAAGAGCACACAACAGATTTAAACTTAATAGTAACCGCTCCAAACTTGACTGTAAAAAATATGACTTCAGTAATCGAGTTGTCGAAGCGTGGAACTCATTACCGGACTCCATAGTGTCATCCCCAAACCCCCAACATTTTACCCTTAGATTATCTACAGTTGACCTATCCAGATTCCTAAGAGGTCAGTATGGGGCGAGTACAAGTGCACTAGAGTGCCTTCCGTCCCCTGTCCTATTGCTCTCCTATATCTCCTATACCTTTCTTCTATTCCTATATCTCTTCTTCTATTCTTTCATTGATATGTTCTATTACTATATCTTCTTTCTTAGATATATTTTACTATGAGTAACTCCTCTATAACCTTCATCATGTATTTTACTATGTGTGTATATATATATATACCCACTAAAACTCTCATTGTGTATTGGACAAAATAAATAAATAATAGATAAATAGATAAATAGATAGATAAATAGATAAATAGATAAATAGATAAATAGATAAATAGATAAATAGATAAATAGATAAATAGATAAATAGATAAATAGATAAATAGATAAATAGATAAACAGATAAATAGATAAATAGATGATAGATAAATAAATAAATAAATAAATAAATAATAAACATTGTTATATCATTGTATACTACCAACACCTACTTGACAAAACAAATTAAATAAATAAACAAACAAACAAACAAACTCCAACATTCCCTCAGATGGGATCTTTCTGATTCCTTCTCAATGAAAAGAATAGATACAATGATTTCGAGCTGGATTGGAATTGCAAAGGGGACGAAACAATTTTTAAAGCCAATGATAGCATATATCTTAATTTCCACAGAGGTTGTAGAGATGATGTTTTGGTTCAATTTACATTAATTTTTATTTTTATTTCTAAAACTAAATGTATAAGGTTAAGTACAATTTATTCCATGTTAGGAATAGGATAGTATCAAATTAAATGGGCCCACTTCTGGAGTACCCATTGTCAATCCAACATCATACAGCTGTTTGATCTGCTTCTTTGTTCCGCTGAAATCTTTAAAGTGTTTAATTTTAAATAATGAGGAAGTATACACATGCACTCCTTTACCAAATTGAGTATATAATTTAATTTACTTTAATATTTTTTTCAATATTTTTATTATAGCCAAGAGGGCTGGGTTATTTTTATCCAAGTGACCATAAATCAAGCTCAGTTTTAAAAAATTCTAAATGACTGTCATTTAGAATTTATTTGGTTGCCTCCATTCATCCTTATGCCACTCCATAACTCAGGAGATAGATTTATATAATCTGAAGGGGAAACAGTCCAAATAACATGTTCCCATCTGCTTTCTCCTCTTAGGCACAGCTGGATAGCCATTATTTCCCTAGCATTCATCAGTAAATTAAAACATACATTATCTGTGCTACACCTTACACTGTAAACTTACGGAAAGACAATCTTTTCATATTTCAAACGTTACATAGAGCAGATCCTTATTTCCCTTCCAGTATATTTTAAGAAAACATACAAGGAATATGAACAATGCCTACATTAATAGTGAACTACTTCAAAGTGCTTAAACTCAAACAGAAAAAATATTGTATTCCAACAATTTACCCTAGATTTAGAGTCCAGTAAATCAGACTTTGCCTGTATCAAAAATGATGAAAGCTAATAATTTCCCATTTATTTGTTCATTATTATTGTATATATATAAGTGAGTAATTATTCTCCATAGATTGACAAGGATTTGTACTTTGCATTCTTGCTGTTACTGTTTGTTCATTTCATAACAAGAGAAAAAATATGAACTAGCTAGTAAACACACATATTCAACACCAGTGATGTCGAACCTATAGCACACAGGTGGCATGCAGAGTTATATATGCCGGCATGCAAGCCGTTGCCCTAACTCAGGTCCTGTGTGCATGTGTGCACTGGCCAGCTGATTTTCAGCTTTCACAGAGGCTCTAGGAGGGCATTTTCCTCTTCTAGAGGGTCTCCGAAGAGGCAGAGGAAGCCGTTTTTGCCCTCCCCAGACCCCAAGAAAACTCTAGAGCCTGGGAAGGGCAAAAAATGGGCCCAGCTGAAATTGGGAAACAGGTGAGTGGGGGCATAATGCGTGCACACATGGGCGGATGGGACAGCTTCAACCGCAATAACACAAGAGCACGCAACAGGTTCAAACTTAATATCAACCACTCCAAACTTGACTGTAAAAAATATGACTTTAATAATCGAGTTGTTGAAGCGTGGAACTCATTACCAGACTCCGTGGTGTCAACCCCCAACCCCCAACATTTTTCCCTTAGACTTTCCACGGTTGACTTCTCCAGATTCCTTAGAGGTCAGTAAGGGGTGAGCATAAGTGCACTAGTGTGCCTTCCGTCCCCTGTCCAATTGTCTCTCCTATATTTTATATATCTTTTCTCCCATCCATATATCCTTCCTCTACTCTTCATTGATGTATTCTATTCTCATATCTCTTCTTCTATCCCTTCCCTGATATTAACTACTACACGTTTTTATTCTCCTTAACTTTCAATTTGTATTGGACAAAATAAATAAATAAAATAAATAAAATAGTTATATTTCACTCCTTTATTTTCTCCTCTATTCCTCCTTTAATACATTCTACCTGATTATATCCTCTATAACCCTCATTGTGTATTATCGTGTATTGGACAAAACAAACAAACAAACAAGAATGAAGGACCACACACGCATGCTCAGGGGGGGCAAGGGGCATTTATTTATTTATTTATTTATTTATTTATTTATTTAGTTAGTTAGTTAGTTAGTTAGTTAGTTAGTTAGTTAGTTAGTTAGTTAGTCCAATACACAATGAGAGTTTTAGTGGGTATAGCTAGATAGCTAGATAGATAGATAGATAAGATAGATAGATAGATAGATAGATAGATAGATAGATAGATAGATAGATAGATAGATAAGATAGATAGATAGATAGATAGATAGATAGATGATAGATAGATAGATAGATAGATAGATAGATAGATAGATAGATAGATAGATAGATATACACATAGTAAAATACATGTTGAAGGTTATAGAGGAGATACTCATAGTAAAATACATCTAACAAATAATAGAAAAGAAGTTATAGTAATGGAACATATCAATGAAAGAATAGAAGAAGAGATATAGGAATAGAAGAAAGGTATAGAAGATATAGGAGAGCAATAGGACAGGGGACGGAAGGCACTCTACTGCACTTGTACTCGCCCATTACTGACCTCTTAGGAATCTGGATAGGTCAACTGTAGATAAAGATAGATTATGGATGTGGGCACTTGCACATGTGCTTGTGGCACCCAAAGAAAAAAAGGTTCACCACCACTGTTCTATAGAATATCAATGTTTTTCAAACTTGGCAACTTCCAAATGAATTCCACTGGGTGCAGAATTCCAGGAGTTGAAGACCACGTATCTTAAACTTGCCTGTCTGAAAAAAGTCTGAAAATGCTATACCACATGTCACTTAGGTGAGATGGATGGCGTAGAAATTTAATGAAATAAAATAACATCCATCACAGTCTTTTTTCCTTTCGGGATAAGCAATGCAATATGGAATAAAGTAAAGGAACAAGAAATATTAAGCCCAAGAAATTAAATAGTCAAAAGAATTTAAAAGAAATATGGCTAAAAATGACTTACAGCAACAACATTCCCTGTATTTCTGTTCCTTTTAATCCTTGCAATCCTATTTGCTTCCAATTCATGCACTGTAATTTTTTTCTTTTGACTTCTCGCCTCTCTTTCTGAGAATCTCATCAACTACCATAGGTCCAACGAGATTTTCTTCCTTTTGCTCTTTTTGTCTCAGATACTATTGGTTTTCTCTCTCAAACAACTTTAATTAATTTTGAAGTCTATATGTCTTGTCGCTTCATAGTCTGTCTAATATTAATTTGTATTTTGTCAGCAATTTATCTACATTAATGCACATAATATGCACACATACATTAATCTCCCAGGCTAACAGGCATAGAGTGTTATCTCTTTCACCAGGGGTGGATTGCTCCTACCTCCTGCTACTGGTGTGTTACATGTGCAGCATGGGGAATCTCACATGCCTGCACCCCCAGAACATTTTTGCTTCTGCGTATGCACAGGAAGCAAAAATGCGCTGAAATCTTGCAAGGGGACGTGTGTGCAAGAGAGAGATTTCAGTGATTTTGTGCTTCCGCGCATGATTGGAAGCAAAAAAATCACCAAAATCTTGCACACACGAGCGTCTTCTCACGAGATTTTGCTTATGTGTATGCGCAGGAAGCAAAAAATACAAAACATTAAAGAAAAAAGATGGCGGCACCCGAAAGACTGGCACCGGAGCAGTCGCACGCAAATTGCACAATCTGGCAACCATTACCGATGTGCAGCCACCTTCCGCACTGGTAGCAACCCATCCCTGACTTTCACCCATGAATAAATTAAATGAATGCCACATATCTTTCTCTTATCCTATGTTTAATATTTACTCATTCCTATAAGCCAGTGTTTCCCAACCTTGGCAACTTGAAGATATCTGGACTTATACATGGTATGCTCGTATGTATGAGTGGGTTTTTTTTAAAAAAATGGAGGTTTTTAGATTGTTTTTATTATATTTGTTTACATTGTCTTTTTATATTGTTGTTAGCCGCCCCGAGTCTTTGGAGAGGGGCGGCATATAAATCTTATAAATGCTGGCTGGGGAATTCTGGGAATTGAAGTCCAAATATCTTCAAGTTGTCAAGGTATCGTATACCAATCTTTGAAGTGAGCAACAAATTTCAAATTCATATTTATAAAAAACAATGAAGCCTATTCACTTTAGTTTACCCTTTCACTAAAATACCCTCTTGCATCCATAGATTTCCTAATGACCTAAAACCGAAAAAGATCTGGTCTACAAAATTTCTGTTGACTATTACCCACACTCCAGTTTTGAAATTGTGTTCACTGTCATACACTTTTCAATCTGTCAGACTTTTCCCACAAACAACCTTCATTAAAAACCGCCTCCTCTAGCTTTCACTTTTGCTACTTTTTCCATTATGTAGGATGGGGAAGAGGTTATCTATTGACTCTTGCAAAGTCAATCTTCACGCACAAAACAATTCCATAAGCAAAGCACTGCCATCATTCAAATTTATCCCATTAAACTATAATAGCCTGGTGAGATAAGCAAATAAGCACAACCAGGACTACTACCTCTATAATGATTGTAAGGTTAGAGAATCAGAATCTTCCAGGATTAAAAGTATTTCTCGCTTCTTTTGAAATACTTCCACATCACCCTTTTTCTGTGGGATGTGGTATCTCGTACATGCTGGTTGTCCAGTCTGCAACGTTCCCTCTTGTCTCTCCAGGTGATTCCCACATACTATTACATTACAACTTACACTTGTGAGCTACCACCTTTCCATTTCTTTTCGTAAGTTTTCCTTGGACACCACCATTTATATCATCCATTTCAATTCCACTCTTCATCATACAATCTGTCATTCCCATAGAAATCTCTAAAGTCCTCCCGCCTAAAGTACTCTTCCAAGTAATTTTGTTTTTATTTCAATTCAAATTAGAAACTTCCTTTTTGCCCTCTTGACCCTCTTCCAAAATAATTGTCTCCATGAAAATCTCTCTGTATTTTCTTTGCTATTGACTATTCCATGTTTCCATTGACCACATTTGTTGCCATTATATAATATTATTCATCCTTGCTTTTGCAGCAATTATTCCTTTATATGTAGGTATGTTTCAAACATAACTTCACATACTTTCTTTAACATAAGTTTTTTCACTGTTCCAAGCAACTTCCACATCCTGTTTGCATACATCAACTACTCATGTATTCTGCTGAAATATTAATTTGACTGGTAATACCTGTTCATACAGGACTCATTCTTTTCTACTTCTTTTCCACTTTTAGTTTTGTTACTTTACACATTTTCTTCCATATTCATTTTTTACCAAAATCTGTTCTTAATACAACTAAAAATGTTGTGGCCTTTCATCCATATATAACAGCTATTTTTTTTATTTTACATAACCAAGCAAACCAACATGGTTTTATATTTGTATTCATTTCTTTGCTAAATATACATATGAAAAGATTTAAGATTAAATCCCTCATTCAAAACAAACACATAACTTTTCTAACCATAAAGCAACTTTTTATTATTCTCATTCATTCTTCATTTTCCAAATGGTCCAATCATCTTTTGGGGCATTCTTGTATCTTATTCTAACCCCTGCATTCATGTTACTTAACAGTACAATAATTTCTCTTGGATCTTATTCATTAAACATGTTGAGTGATTTCTTAGTTCTTCGTTTATCATGATTCACTGTAACACCATATGAAACGATCTCCAGTCTATAAATTCCTAAAGTCATGCATCAAGCAATTCAAATTACACCAATTTATAGTATAGTCCAGTGATGGCACACTCTTTCAGGTGCCAAAAGAGAGTGCGTGCGCAAGTGCCCACACCTATAATTCAAAACCTGGGGAGGGCAAAAACAGCTCCCCCCACCTCAGAGGAGTCCCTCTGGAGGCTGGAAACAGCCTGTTTCCCAACTTCTGGTGGGCCCAGTAGGCTTGTGTTTTGCCCTTCCCAGGCTCTAAAGGCTTCCCTGGAGCTGGAGAGGATAAAAATGGCCTCCCCCATCCCCTCTTTTAGCTCTGGAAGCAAAAGGCGCCCTCCCAGAGCCTCTGTGCGAACCAAAAATCAGCTGGCCAACACACAAATGCACATTGGAGCTGAGCTAGGGCAACGGTTTGTGTGCCAGCAGATATGGCTCCATGTGCCACCTGTAGCACCCGTGCCATAGCTTCGCCATCACTGGCATAGCCTTTCATTCTTAATTATATGATTTGCACCTGTTTTTAAAGGTCTGTAGAGATTCTTAGCTATCCCAAAGATAGCTCCTTTTTCAGAAGGCAACTGGACTTTCATGTTTTTTGTTTTGAAGATGTTTTGCTCTGACAGAATAGTGGGTAATGGAAGGATTTATATTCCTTGCAGAAATCTGGTCATTTACATCCTTTTAAAGGGTCGCTGAAGCACTTGGAGGTTTATCTGTGAGTAGTGCTCCTGGTTCCTATAGTCTGCATTTTTTTCCTCTGCAAATCCATTTCTACTTTCACACCATTCAAAGGGGGTTCATCCCAAATTCTACAGCTAAAGGCCTGTAGAGATTCTCATCTTCCAGGATATGGTTGTCCCAAAGATGCTTTTTCCGGAGGCAACTGGACTTTCTTGTTTTTTTCTTTTTATTGGATGAGAAGCGAAACATCTTCAAAAGGAAAAAAACAAAAGGAAAAAAATTAAATACTGTGCAGAAATGACCAAATTAACTCTGGAAATTAGAAATAATGATGAGTCCTCATTCAACAACTGCTGGGATCCCTTCTATCGCTGGTTAGAAAAAAAAGAACAACTTGCCCAAAAAATGTATATATTTAAATAGATACTTATCTGGTGTCAAATTTTTCCTTTTCTTCTAAATGGATGTATGAGGCATCGATATATATGCTAAAATTAGACTGGCTTTCTTAAAATCTCTTTATCTTGATTTATTCAACACATTCTCTTATCTATTTATAATTTAAAATATTAGATATAAGGGAATGGGCTACTGAGAATATTTCTAGTTCACAATTTCAATACAGATCTACCATCCACCCATCCACCTTTTCCTCTCTTTATTCTTCTCTTTCTTTCTTTCTTTTTCTTTCTGTATGTCTGTATGTTTGTCGACTTGTTTGTTTGTTTGTTTCTGTTTACCGTTAAATGCATATTGTCTAATTATTGCTTTTAATCTCCCAATTCTCTTATTTTATTTTTTTCTTTCTCCTTGTATCTTGACATGTCTATATTGTTAATTGTAATTAAATGTATTTATTGTAAAAAAAACTCAAAAAAACCCAAGAAAGTCCAGTTGCCTCTTGAAAAATCATATTTGGGACATTTGTTTTTAACCTTTCACTTTTATAAGCCACATAAAGTCTGACTGGTTTCAAATAATTACACAAATGTGACTACTAGTATTACTAATAATAACATATAAGGCTTTCATCACCTTAAAGGATGTGACAAAATAGACAATATTGGTATTGGTACATGGTGGATCATATTCAAGAGGATGAATTCAGACAATGAAACTAATCTGCGGGAACTGATGGGACAATGGGACAAGGTAAGAGGACATGTGATTAGTAGAATTCGAGACTAAGGCAACAATACAGTCTCAAAATGGGTGAACAGTGCAGTCAGGTGGTAGGGAAAGCAAGTAGGATGCTTGGCTGCATAGCTAGAGGTATAACAAGCAGGAAGAGGGAGATTATGATCCTGCTATATAGAGTGCTGGTGAGACCACATTTGGAATACTGTGTTCAGTTCAGGAGACCTCACCTACAAAAAGATATTGACAAAATTGAACGGGTCCAAAGACGGGCTACAAGAATGGTGGAAGGTCTTAAGCATAAAACGTATCAGGAAAGACTTAATGAACTCAATCTGTATAGTCTGGAGGACAGAAGGGAAAGGGGGGACATGATCGAAACATTTAAATATATTAAAGAGTTAAATAAGGTCCAGGAGGGAAATGTTTTTAATAGGAAAGTGAACACAAGAACAAGGGGACACAATCTGAAGTTAGTTGGGGGAAAGATCAAAAGCAACATGAGAAAATATTATTTTACTGAAAGACTAGTAGATCCTTGGAACAAACTTCCAGCAGACGTGGTAGATAAATCCACAGTAACTGAATTTAAACATGTCTGGGATAAACATATATCCATCCTAAGATAAAATACAGAAAATAGTAAAAGGGCAGACTAGATGGACCATGAGGTCTTTTTCTGCCGTCAGACTTCTATGTTTCTATGTTTCTAAGGTATAAAGAATAAATTAGAATTACTTTATAATGTGTAAATAGATATATTGCTCTTGAGTTAAAATGGTGTATTGAAAATATGCCCCCATTTTGGTGGAGGGGTATGAATGTTATTGGGTAGTGGGCACTTTGAACAGTGTGCACATTGTTATGTGTTGTGTGAATATTTTATTGATATATTGTCATTATAAAAATCAATTTAAAAATTAAATTTAAAAAAAAGGCTTTCATCACCTTGCATGCATTCAACTTACTTCACAAAATCAGTATAGCTTGATAAATAGCATTTGCTATGGATTTTATATTAATTTCACAAATCGATGATCTATTTTTCTCTCATTTGTTTTCTCTCATTTGTTAATTCATGCTACTTACCATTTGCACCTCATATATGCCATGCATATTCTGTGCTCATCCCAAAGAATCCAATATTGACTTTTAATGCCGAGCATGGCTTTGATGAATTGAGGCTTTCACATAACACTTTTTTAAAAAAATGGTTTTTCTGAGTTCTATGTGCAGAATTTGGACTTGTGTTACATAGAGTCAGAGAATAGATCTATCTCACTTTCTAAGCTATCAAGATTTTATGGGACAATGATTGGCTGAACAAATCTGTCAATGATTCACACAGCCATGCAGTTTCTTTCTACAGACATTATTATATTACATATTACAAGCTTCATTCATCTCATTATTTGTTGGGGGGGAAACAAATGACAAGTAAAAACTAACGCATTAGTTCAGAGACTTTTTTTTCCAACTGAGGAGCTTATATATATGTTGAACTACAGAATATAAAAATCCTGGTAAACATTGAAATTTGCTCAGACTAGCCACGATAGGAATTCTGGAACTAGTAATTCTAGCACAATTGGGCCTAGAACAATAAAAACAATGGGAAAAGCTGGTCTAATGATCAGATAGTATAGTTGTTTTGTACATCATACCTAAATACATTAGGATTGGTATAGCAGTTGTATTTATACATTAAAGACTGGTATGATTTACTTCTACACTCATTATGTCTTTCTGCAATATGTGTACCAAGCCACTGTTATTTATTTATCTATCTATCTATCTATCTATCTATCTATCTATCTATCTATCTATCTATCTATCTATTTATAGCTCATATTTTGAAATATGAGATATAGGAGAGACTATAGGACAGGGGACGGAAGGCACTCTAGTGTGTTGATGTACGCCCCTTACTGACCTCTTAGGAATCTGGAGAGGTCAACCGTGGATAGACTAAGGGTAAAATGTTGGGGGTTAGGGGATAATACTATAGAGTTCCATGCTTCGACAACCCGATTATTAAAGTCATATATTTTACAGTCAAGTTTCGAGCGGTTAATATTAAGCTTGAATCTGTTGTGTGCTCTTGTGTTGTTGTGGTTGAAGCTGAAGTAGTCTTTGACAGGCAGGACATTGCAGCATATGATCTTGTGAGCAATACTTAGATCATGTTTAAGGTGTCGTAGTTCTAATCTTTCAAGAACCAGGATTGTAAGTCTAGTTTGATAGGGTATTCTGTTTCAAGTGGAGGAGTGAAGGGCTCTTCTTGTGACGTATCTTTGAACATTTTCAAGGGTGTTAATGTCTGAGATGCGATATGGGTTCCAAACAGATGAGCTGTATTCGAAGATGGGTTATATACATCACCTTCCAGAATACCATAAGCAAACAAAACAACTTATTGATAGAGGAGATTTCTAATTAGACATTGGCAGTGGGAGAAGCGGAAATGAAGGAAGCTGGGTAAATACAGATATTATTAATAAAACCCTTCTATACCCTCATTAGGTTTTAGTGTCAGGTAATTGGGTATAGCATATGCAGATAATCTGTGGCCCTCAAGATACTGGAATTATCCACACCTATCAGCCTCTTCAACTGGTGTGGTCAATAAGTAAAAATGCTGGGAGTTACCATTCAGTGATGTCCAAATGGACCATAGGGTCTCCATTCCTGTAGCACTGCTTTATAATCTAAATATACTGTATAAAAGGGACATTTTTGGAGTAGGTAGCTGTTCTGTCTGGGTCCCCCCAGACGCCAACACCAACCAAAAAGAGTATCCAGACACACTGGTAAAAAGCAAAGGCAGTTTATATAATTGAAAGCAAACACAGGTAACAAAAACTGTTCTTACAGACAGGAACACTATGAAGCTTCACAGAGGTTTCACGAAGGCCAGGCAATAAAACAGGATTCTTGCTGGCAAAAACAATGCTGGAGATAATAAAACCCACGCCTCCCCCAAATCTTCCAGACTTCTAGGCCACAAGCCAAGATCAGAGACGCCAAGAATCGAAGCAAGGTCACAGGACTCCCAGTTGATAACTCTCCAAAAGACTGTAAGGGCGGGCCTGCCTTTTCAACCCTGCTGAGGAGAACCACACCCAAAACCAGCTGTTGCCAATTCAGGGATGGAAATACTTTTCTAATTGGTCCCTTCTTTGAGCTGCACGTCGCTGCCTCATGTCTATTATAGCCTGTGCGTCTTCATCCAATGAATCCAGGCTACTAGCTGGGGAGAGCCCCCCCCGGGGGGTCTCAGGCTGCTCTCCCTACTCCTCTTCCTGACGTTCCTCTCCCCCGTCTGCCTGGTCCTCCCCCTCCTGTTCACTCTCCTCGTCCTCTGGGCATGGATCCGGCAGAGCTTCAGCCGGTCCCTGAGGAGCCTCAGGCTGAATCACAACAGTAGCTAAGGAATCATGCCTTTTACAGAAAAGGTGGTGACTGACAAAAAACAACAACCCAAAGAAGGACTGATGAGGGAACATCTTGAAAAAATGAGTTCCAGCTCTTCAAGAAGTACACAAATCGCTTGTTGCTGTGAGCTCTGCCACCTGTAGGGTGGACCCATGAACTGCCATGCTGGTCAATACCTCCTAGGAAATGGCATGTACTTGACTTTTGGTCAAATTGGTTACTTCTTTGAGGGAGGGATTGGTCTTGCCTGCCTTAAAAGAAGAAGTGTTTTGTCCCCTCAAGGGATACTACAATTTCGAATAATTTCAATTAAATAACCAGTCTTTCCTATCCAAGATTGTCAAGAGGGTGTTGGGCTTCCAAGATTGGAGGACCATAGATGGATCAGATTTCCTTTTCAGTCAAGGTTCAGGTTGAGCTAATAGTATCAAGATAGATTTGGTGACATTTGTGGATGACCAGAAGTCTCAGAGTTGTGTGTTTTTGCCCTCCTAGACCTCTTTCCACCTATAGACCAGTTCTGAGAGTTGGGAGCAGGTGGAGCAGCTGTTTTGCAGTGGTTCTATTGGGTCTGACACAATTGAAGAGGAGAGGAGGGGAAAAGACATACTCTGCCTTAGGTCCTTGTTATGTGGGTTATCTCAAGACTCTGATTTCTCTCTTCTTCTATTGAGGATCTAAACAAATGGGTAGCTTTCATTTGGCAGCACGGTTTTTGATACCATTAGTATGCTGATAATATCCAATTATGTCTCTCTTATCTTATTCTGAGCAATGTGTGCTGTTTGAGTGCTTGCTCGGTCTCTTGGGGTTTGTAAGTACTTGGATGGAAAGAAAGCAATTCAATCCTAATAAGTTGTTGACTTTGGACCCCCAAAGTCAGCAGGTCTGACATCTGCCACCAGATGACAAACATAGCCTTGTGGCCCTTTACATAAATTTATCTTATGTACTAATTTTACCCATTCCTAGGCTGGAAAGCCTTTGCTCACAATCATGGGTGCTTTAATTACTCCATTAGTCGGAATATTGCAATAAATTCTACATGGGACTGTAGAATGGAAGCTGCATCTGGTCCACAATGCAGCTGTGTATATAATTCTAGGATTAGGTGCTGCATGGTTTGTCCATTTTACACCACTATTGCATGAGTGGCACAGACACCCAGCGGTTTCAATGTGTAATTCAATGCTGATTATCACCTTTAAAACCCTTAACACGGGACCAAGGTATTTATGGGACCACTTCTTCTGGACAGCATATGCTCATCCCACTAAGACAGAGATGTTCCACGTTTCTTCCCTTAAATGCTGTCATCTGATAGGACCTCGGAGCAGCACTTTTCTGTATCCACCCCAGTTCTTTAGAATAGCCTCCCACCTGAGATAATAGAATAGAATTAGAATAGAGTAGTGTTGTAATCATAGGTTTATAAGCACTGAATTTTGGAATGGAATATTACTGGAGAGTAATATTTTAGCCCAATTGTGTGCTGAATAAAACCTTAATTCTTCCTCTATGGAAAGGCAGCAAAGTCCAGGCTGAGTAAACATCCTGCAGAATTCATGACCACGGGGGAAAGCATTTAACTTGGTATGCAATATGAAGAAAACCTATAGCTAACTTCCATATAAGGAAATATATGCCTCACTCTCATTCCAATCCAGGAAAAAGGCAAAGAATGGAGCTTCCGTTAATTACCTATAGGGAAGCCACAAGGGAAGCCTTATATGGTGCAAGAGTGAATAGTAGTTGGAGGATGGCTTAATGTATGTGGCATTCACGAATTGGTTATTCTGTACCACATGTCAGAAGAGTGAAATACAATAAAAGGAGCGATCCTGATTTAACAGAGGTCGTCTCATCGAGAAAACTTTCTCTGCCATTTCATTCTGATGTGGCAATCACTGCACTCTGTGCCTTCCCTGAGGTCAACCCACTGAAGGAGGGCTGCATGCTTTCAGAGTAGAATAGAATAGAATAGAATAGAATAGAATAGAATTCTTTATTGGCCAAGTGTGATTGGACACACAAGGAATTTGTCTTGGTGCATATGCTCTCAGTGTACATAAAAGAAAAAGATACATTTGTCAAAAATCATGTGGTTTGAGGGACCTTGCCCTTTTAGATTCCAGAAGGCTATGAACACCTGGTTCTTCCCATAGGCCTTAGATGGGGTTGAGTCAGGAAGCTGGTAATATGCTTGGTGGGAAGGGTTTATTCTATTTTTTTCTTGGTTTTTTTCTTGGTTGCTGAGAGCCACTTGCATCATTATGTAGGTAGATAAATGCATTTGTTTCTATCTCAATTTTATAGATTCTCTATGCTCCTTCAGCTCTATGGTGCAATTTGAAACTATTTAAAAATTTCTCTATTCTACAAAAGGATAGAGAAGATTGTATTTATTTTGATTTCTTCCCCCTCAAGCAATCAAAAGACTCGGCAGGTTACAAACTCATCAAATTATGTTAAAAGATTCACAGTACAAAACAGTAATCAAATCAATTTGTCAAAAATAACAGCAACAAAATTATCATATGGAGCAATAGTTTACAATCAGAAAAACAGATTAAATATATATAACCAATAAATGGATGGTGATATTCAGAGTTCACAAATTATATTGAATAAGTGTTTTCACTAATGTCAGAAAAGCTAATGAAGTGAACACTGATCAAATATTAAAGAAAAGAATATACAAAATGGAAAGTATGGCAACACCTGTAACTCTTCATCTTCCTTAACTTTTGAAAATGAGAAATTACTAGCAGACTTACTGGGATTTATATGTCTGGTTGATACCAGGTGGAGCCAATAATTATGAAGATACCTCAGAACCAATACTATAAAGGTAAATATTTAAAGGTCAAAAGGGCTTTGAATTACCTCAGCTTCTAGGAAAACAGTACAAAGTTCATAGCACTGGTGCCATAAGGTCATATTTGCACTGGCTGCTGATCAGTTTCCGGTCACAATTCAAAGTGTTGGTCATGACCTTTAAAGCCCTACATGGCATTGGACCAGATTACCTCCGGAACCGTCTGCTACCGCACGAATCCCAGCGACCGATAAGGTCCCACAGAATTGGCCTTCTCCGGGTCCCGTCGACTAAACAATGTCGTCTGGCGGGCCCCAGGGGAAGAGCCTTCTTTGTGGCGGCCCCGGCCCTCTGGAACCAACTCCCCCTGGAGATTAGAACTGCCCCCACCCTCCCTGTCTTTCGTAAACTACTCAAGACTCACTTATGCCACCAGGCATGGGGGAGTTAAAATATTCCTTCCCCCTAGGCCATTACAAGTTATGCATGGTATGTTTGGTTTTATAATAAGGGTTTTTAGTTGTTTTATTAATTGGATTGTTACATGTGGGTTTTTTATCATTGTTGTTAGCCGCCCCGAGTCTACGGAGAGGGGCGGCATACAAATCCAATAAATAATAATAATAATAATAATAATAATAATAATAATAATAATAATAATAATAATTTGTGTGAACCCACCAACAACTGACTCTGGACAACAGCCTCTAGATCAGTGTTTCCTAACCTTGGCAACTTGAAGATATTTGGACTTCAACTCCCAGAATTCCCCAGCCAGCATTTGCTGGCTGGGGAATTCTGGGAGTTGAAGTCCAAATATCATCAAGTTGCCAAGGTTGGGAAACACTGCTCTAGATGGCTTTCAAAGGAAGATCCATGTGGAGTACATTATAGTAGTTCACATGAGAGATGATGCAGCACAACTGCTATATTCCCCCAACTAATTCTGCAACTGGTGTTGATCAAGAACTGGACAAATGCCACAGACTCCAAATGTCCATCAAGCTGCGAGTTAAAGAAGGTTTACACGTTGTGGGGCAACGCCACTCTATTAAAAAACAACCCTAAAGATATCAGGATTCAGGAATCCACGATGGACAAACTTTAAACTATATCTTGCTTGAATTCAGTTTCAGCCCATTTCATCCCTTACAGACATGAAACATTGGGTCTCAGTGTTGACAGCATCTCCTAAGTAATCTGTGGTTTTTTCCGCCCTTCCTTACATTCAAGCATGTCCAATTCTCGAAGACTTCCTGGACAAGTCTCTGTAGTTTCATTATAAGATTTTTCAGAACTGGTTTGCCATTGCCTCCTTCCTGGAGTTGAGAAAAATAACTAGCCTAAGGTCACCCATCTGACTTCGTGCCCAAGGAAGGACTAGAATTCATGGTCTCCAGTTTCTAGTCTGAGAGACCTTAACTACTACACCAAACTGGTTTTCGATGATAGTTATGTACAATTGTATATAATAAGTTTATTAACAATGCTAAATCCTGAACCAATGGATGATTTACCCAACCACTTCATGTAAATATTTAAAAATAGGAAAGACATTATTGGGGCTGCCTTGTTTGATATTTCTGCCCAACAATCACAAATTGGAACCTCCTACTAAGGAAAGACCAGAATCACTACAAACCATTGCCTCCAAGTCCCAGGCCTACGAAGGAAAGCATGGTCAATATTAGCAACTACTAACTACTGAGTTCAAAACACAAGACAAGAAAGAGTCACAAGGAACAGCATTCAGAAGATTGCTCCCCCAGTCTCTCCCATGGCTGATACTGACATAAAATAGTAGAGATAAACCACTTCCTCAATCTCTCATGAGAGGTTATGGCAAAATTACCAACTTTCTCCACTGATCACTGGCTTCTGTCTAGATACTCCATGAAAGAATTACAAAGTAAGACCAATGCTCATATAGAAGAGAACAGACTGACCCCACTCCAATTTCTAAGGAATGTGTCGCTATTATTCTATGTTTGCATCAGCAATATTGTTCAAGTCCTTACCAAAACTGCGGAGAGGGGCGGCATACAAATCTAAATAATAAATAAATAAAAACTTAATTTCATCCCCCTCTGGCTAGTAAACTAATCTTGATTCTGCAATACCGTGAAAAGACAGTAACACATATGCTTGTGAAATGTTCTGTATATCACTTTTGGAGATTAGACTTAATCTCCCTTGTAATTACATTTCGGACTGCTTTCATATGGCAATCAATATGCTAGGTACCAATGACCAGGATCAGGTCTAAAATTGTAACTAAATATTGTACTATTGCTATGACAATTGGAAGTTTTGGGAACACTGTTTCACCAGGGCATCAAGTGCAGGTCTAAATAGTTTTTTAAATGAATGCTGTGTAATACAACATTTGCTAACTTCTACGTGTTTGGTCTATGGCTACATACTTTCAAGAAACTAAAACTAAATTGCTTCCTCTAGAGATTTTTATAAATGTACACCAAAGATAATAACAATGCGTTTCTCCAGAAATAGAAGGGAAATGGTCATCAAATACAGTTGGATCAAGGGAGAGCCTCTTAAGAGGGGGCATTTCTCATCCTCTTGTTGGTAAGATCACAGGGAGGCATCTCAGATCCAATCTGTCATCACTCCTGGAGACCCCTTAAGGAGACACAAGAGGCAAGGATCATGCTGACAAATGGCTGGGGAAAGCTGACAGAGTGGCTTATGTTATTTTGTCAGAATTCACAGACCAGAAACAGTCCCAGATCTTATAGCATAGATCAGGTGTCAAACACGTGACCTGTGCTAGCTGTGCCCAACCCCATTTTAGCAAAGGGAGGAAAGTTGTGATATGTCACATGATGACAGCGTGATGTGGCGAGTTTGACACTGTGGTATAGATGTTAACCCAGTCGCTACACGGGTTCTGTCTACAAAATATCAAGACTCTGGAGAATCTAAGTAACTGCCAAGTTAAAGTTATGCTAATTAGTCAGATCAATCAGGAGGGATTACCCGCTGCAGCCTCTTCCCTGAAAGTCAATGCTTGTCTAAATGATATGCTTACTAAATTAGTACAGTGGTACCTCTAGCTAAGAACACCTTGACTTACGAACTTTTCTAGATAAGAACTGTTGTGGTTGGCTATGGCCCAGCTCCTGCCCCAGGGAATGAGGAGGTGGATGCAGGGAAAAGTTCAACATGTCACAGGCCTGTGTTATTGCAGACAGAATCAGATCAGAGTTTAGTTTCCTTGGACGAAGAAGAAGGTGGGAGTGACTTGGCAGAGGAGGGCTTGGCACACAGACAAGGCAGTCAATCGTCTTTATCTTCTATAGCTTCAGATGATGACATTTTGGACCCACGCAACACAGAATTATGCGTAGAAGAGACCAAGTAAGAACATATTACAGGAAATAAGGGAGGCCACCTGTGCTTGTGTGGGGCTCCACTAATTAAGGCTGCCGCTATAAATATTGCAGCATGTGGGTTTGGCCATTGTGGAAGAATATCTGTTGCAGTTTCGTCAGGAATCTTGTGTGCTGGACTTTGTTGCTTTTTCACACCTTTGAAACCAAAGCAGAGCAGCATGTGTGTGTGTCTCCCTTTGTTGGAAGAAGAAGGGGTGTGAAGTTTCTCCACAGCTGCTAGCTAAGTACTTAATGACTGCTTAAAGGAAATTGTACAGACTACCTGGTTGTTTTGGAAAGAGTGCTCTTTGCAATACAAAAAGGGTGCTTAGTTTATTTTGACTTTTGTGATAAAGAACATTGTTTTGAATTTTCAAACGTGTGTGTGTCTGAAATTTGTATCCTTGAATTTTCAGGAGGCTCCTATCAGAGAGCCCGACAGAGCAAGAACTGGGTGTTCAAGATTTTTTTGCCGCTTCTCAAGAACCATTTTCTACTTACAAACCTGAGCCTCTGAAACTGTAACCAGAAAAGGCAGGGAGAAGCTTCCATGGGGCCTCACTGGGAATATCCTGGGAGGAAACAGGGCAGGAAAAGGTGGGGAGAAGCCTCCGTGGGGCCTCTCTACGAATCTCCTGGGAGGAAACAGGGCCTCCCCCCTCCCTGTGGTTTCCCCAATCGCACACATTACTTGCTTTTGCATTGATTCCTGTGGGAAAAATTGCTTCTTCTTACAAACTTTTCTACTTAAGAATCTGGTCATGGAACAAATTCAGTTCATAAGTATAGGTACCATTGTAATCTAATTTTCTACATCTGACATCTTCCATTACTACACTCTTGGAGAGCAGGACTCTTGTTATCCAATAGGGATAAAGAGATTTCAGTGATCACTGGCTTTGATATTTGTTCCTTTTCTTCCCTGTAACCAGTAGGATTCCTCTCTCTTGGCAAACATTTTCTAAATCACCTTCTATCTTTAGCTGGTGCTGGCTAGGTCAGAGAAATACAGGTCATGCTGATGTCACAATGACACCTATATTAAATAACAAAATACTTAGTGCTGAAATGTTCCTTGTGGCAGCATTCCAAAAATAGAGTTCTGATCTATTGTATACTTAGAAGAATCCTAAAATTGGACACCTGTGTACTTAAAGGAACCCTGAAGATTAGCTGCAAATAAGATAAATGACACAGATAAAATTATGAGTAAAGGATACTTAGCGTTGAGAGGGGAGAGGAGGTGATAACTAAGAAAATGTAGAAAAGAACAGAACAGTCTAAACTATCAATAACCCAGAATAAACAAGATTAGGAAACACAGCTAGAGCAACTAATTCTGTTTTACTGTAAGACCACAATAACAAAATATTGCAAGTCTGAAGCTACGAACTTCTTGCTGACGCTTTTAACTGCCTGGAAATTTAAGGTGGGTTAATCCTAAATTTCTTCCTCTGTTAATCTATTGGGGGCATCTGTTTTCCTTTCTGATTGTTTTTTAGGCAGTGTCTATTCTTCTCATCCTCAAAAACCATCCACACATCCCATTAAGGTTCCATTGAAAAGGCTAATTTTTATTGGAGATACAAGTCTAAAACATTGACTCTTTATACATGTTATCATGTTAATCACAAGTAGCAATCTGTTTTCTAAAAATAGAAAATGCGTAGATGTATGCAAAATCATTGTTTTGTATAGTTTTACACTGTTTTGTTCCACTTAGTCCAAGTGTGTGTCTTTCCCCCAAACAAGTGACAGACATGCCCATTATAAATGTGCTTTAGCGTCAAAGGTTGTATTGTTCCAAAATGCTACCTATTGAGCACCTCCAAGTCCAAGAAGAGGCATGCTAGTTGAGAAGAGCAGAAGAACCCTTGGTTTTGGAGGAACAAAGTGCTAGGAAATCAAATTACACAGTTAACATAGTTTAGTTTCCAATACCTAAAATTGCACATAATATGTCACTACCATTTATTTTTATTTTACTTGCTTGTTTTCTATGTGGTTTTACTTACTTTAAAATGCTTTAAATAGAAATTTTATCACTCTTATATAACTAAAATGGTTTATTTTCTCTACTAAAAATTACAGGTTAGTTTTGAAGACATCTCATTTTCATGACACTGCTTAATTCCACTTGAGAAGCATCCAAGTGGATTTTAAGAATCTAGGAGAAATTTGGTATGATCTTAGCTCAATTAAAGGATCCCTCAATGAAAGGTTTGCTATAAATCAGGCTGAGAATTTTACACAATTGATCTTGATTGTCAACAACTCTTATGCTTAATTATAAATTATCATGCTGTTTCCATTCTACTTCCAATAGAATACAAATGCATAGAAAACATTCTTAACACCTCTGTGCTGTGTCAAAAATGAAGGCAACACATCATTCATTGAAGAATAGTTAGCTTAGAAACAATTCAACTTTTTCTATTGTCAAGTTCATGAAAATCCACAATTTCTCATATAGCTTATACACACACACACACACACACACACACACATATATATATATAAACTATATGGGATTGGATACTGAAGGGATTGGATACTGTAGCCTAGAGGTTAATTCTCTGCCTTACAAGGCAAAGGTTGCAGGTTCAAGTCCCAGTGAGGGTATGGCTAGCTGATGAGGCCAAAATAAGGACGAAATAGATCTATCCTAGTCTCCCTTAATTTTCAAATTCAGCCAAAAAAAATGTGACACATACAGATAGAATTGTCAGCTATCAATAAAATTAATTGCCTTTGAAATGGCCCTGGGTTGGGCTGAGAGGCAAATAAGGAGCTTGTGATGTTCCTTCAATACACCAGGGTGATTCGACACAAAAATATGTAACCCTTCCCTGGTGCTGAGCTGAAGGGATTGGATACTGTAGCCTAGAGGATAATTCTCTGCCTTACAAGGCAAAGGTTGCAGGTTCAAGTCCCAGTGGGTATGGCTAGCTGATGACGCCCAAAATAAGGCCAAAATAGATCTATCCTAGTCTCCCTTAATTTTCAAATTCAGCAAAAAAACATGTGACACACACTATATATATATATATATATATATATATATATATATATATATATATATATATATATATATATATATTGCTACAGATAGCCATGAAGAGTAGAAACATACATTATTCCTAGGTGAAGACATAAAACATCTTCACCTGACTAACAGTTACTGTTTATAGACTGAGGTTAGGGGATACATGGCAAATTAGTACCATTTTCTGGGATTCTACTTCAAAATAGGCAGGGACGACTTTGAATACTTTCAGGGCAAATGCTCCTAACTAGATTTGGCATTTAGCACTTACTATTTATCACAGGTTTACTTAATTGCACAATTATTTATTTATTGTTGCGGTTGGCTCTGGGCCAGTTCCTGCTCCAAGGATTGTGGGGGTTGATGTGGGAGAATCCTCACATTATCAGAAGCCAACAGCTTCCAACAGCAAAGCGTCTGTGTCAGGGGAAGATTCTAGTGAAGTAGGATCAACAGAGAAAGTAATTACAGGCAGCCCATTCGCTAATTACCCCATTAGTGAACCATCATCATCATTATCATCATTAGGTTCAGAAGCGGAGGCATTCGTAGATGTTTGCAGACGCAGGTTGATGTCAAGGAAGGAACAACTGCGCAAGTATTACAGGAAATAAGGGAGAACACCTGTGGCTGGGGCAATTAGGTTAATGGGGCTGCTGATAAATTGCCAGTGTTGTTGCCTCTTGGCCTGGGAGTTTATCCATTTGGAGAGAGAGAGAGAACTGTGTTTTACGTCTGGATTGTACAAGGACTCTTTGAACTGTTTCAGGATTTTTAAAGGACTCTTGGACTAATTCACAGTTAAGTTTAAGCATGAGGACTCTTGAAGGGGAGTGGCTGTGACATCTTCACAGCTGCTTTTTATCTGCTTTGCTTTTGTTTTATGTTTTTCACAGCATTCAAGGCTTATTCTGTGTGGGAGAGCACTTTGGCTGCTTAAAAGTGTGTTTTTGAACATTATTTTCCTTTTCATAAACCAACTTTGTTTACTTTACAAACATGTATGTTTGAATTTCTCCTTTGAACTTAATTGGGGGCTTGTAGTGTGAAGACCGGCATAACATACATTTATTTATTTATTTATTTATTTCAGGTATGTATGTATGTATATACAGTATGTGTGTGTGTGTGTGTGTTTGTGTGTATTGGATTTGTATGCCTCTCCTCTCCGAGGACTCGCAGTGGCTCACATATCAAAAACAATATACAGTATACATATCTAAAAATTCAATTAATTTAGCTAAATTCCTTTAAAAACATTTATTTAAAATCATTCATTCCCATTTGAACAGCAAAACATACCTACACTCATTGGCCAAGGGATTAGAGTCTAATGGCCCCAAACCTGGTGGCACAGATGAGTCTTTAGACTCTTAAGGAAGGATGAGAGAGTGGGGGCAGTACAAATCTCTGGGGTGGCTGATTCCAGAGGGCCGGGGCCCCCACAGAGAAGGCTCTTTCCCTAGGCCCTATCAAGCAACATTGTCTAGTTGACAGGACCTGGAGAAGGCCAACCAGTTGCTTGGACTCATGCGGCAGAAGGCAATCCCGCAATTAGTCTGGTCCAATGCCATGTAGGGCTTTATAACCAGCACTTTGAATTGCGTGTTAGTTACAAGTTGTCCTACTTCTCTTGATCATTTCCACTCTGCCACCAGAAACCCTTAAAAACCTTACCGTTTCTTATCATCACTATCTGGGCCATTTATTTCAGAATCCATCTATCCTGCGTAAAGATGCGCTGCTTTAAATGAATTCTACATTCATGCCTCTATAAATATTTTTCCGTATCATTTTCACAGTTCCACGTGCTGCAGAATGAATAGATGGAAATCTCTCTCCACTTTCATCACATATCTTATTTTTATGTTCCTGCTTAATCCCCCACTGTTCCAGGTGCCTCTTTCCTGCATGAAGTAAAGCAAACTTCCCATGGTCTCATCTGAACATCGGATTTTTCCTTCTGTTGCAAATTTCTTATTTTGAGCCTGCTGGCATGAAATGATTCTAAGTTGTTTGCCAGCTAAACACCTTTTTGTGTGTGTGTGTCGTCTCAAAACATCATGGATAACCACTGCAACTTCCAAATGTTGGACTCTCTTAGGGATAGCTCGGGTAGGTTAATGAAAGTGGAATGTTATATTTCTTTTTGGCAAAGCCAAATTGATTTCTCTTCATCTTTTAAACTTAATAACAATTGATTTGTAGCTTGAGTTTCATCATTTATCTATTAGTCAGCCAAAGTTTGGCCTGCAGAATGCCAGAACTCTTTCATAGTACCGTATGTCCTGCAACCAGTGAAGGCTATCAAAATTTTTACTACCACAGTTATACAGGACACCCTGCATTTTCTTTCAACATCATTCGGTGCAAATTGGGTGCTCTGGGGTGGAGCTCCATTTTCACTACTCCTCTGTGTCTCTCCCCTCCCCCACCATCTGTTCTGCTGGGCTCTCTGGTAGGAGCCTCCCGAAAATTCAAGGGTACAAATTTCAGACACACACACGTTTGAAAATTCAAAACAATGTTCTTTATCACAAAATTCAAAATAAACAAAGCACTCTTTTTGTATTGCAAAGAGCACTCTTCCCAAAACAACCAGGTAGTCTGTACAATTTCCCTTAAACAGTCATTAAGTACTTAGCTAGCAGCTGTGAAGAAACTTCACTCCCCTTCTTCTTTCAACGAAGTGAGACACACACACACACACACACACACACACGTTGCTCTGCTTTGGTTTCAAAGGCGTGAAAAAGCAACAAAGTCCAGCAACACAAAATTCCTGACGAACTCCGATCAGATATTCTTCCACAATGGCCAAACCCACAAGCTGCTATTTATAGCAGCAGCCCTAATTACTGGAGCCCCACCCAAACACAGGTGGCCTCACTTATTTCCTGCAATATGTTCTTACTTGGTCTCTTCTACGCATAATTCTGCGCTTGCGTGGGTCCAAAACGTCATCATCTGAATCAACGGAAGATAAGGGAGATTGACTGCCTGGGCTGTGTGCCAAGCCCTTCTCTGTTGAGTCACTCCCACCTTCTTCTTTGTCCAAGGAAACTAAACTCTGAACTGATTCTGTCGGCAATAACACAGGCCTGTGACATGTTGAATTTTCCCCTGCATCCACCTCCCCATTCCCTGGGGCAGGAGCTGGGCCAGAGCCAACCACAACACCATCCAGCCTCCAGTCCTCCCCTGCCTGCAACCTTGGGAAGCAAAGACTAATATAATCACTGCATTTCACAAGGTTCTGGAGCCAGAATGTTCTAACAATTCTTTCTTACTTTCTGTTACCAAAATTCACTCTAAATTAAAATAGGGGTCCTATTCCAGCAAGTGGGTACAACTAAACCAAATCACCTGATCAAGAACTGAATGCAATTTAATTATATTAATTAATTAAAATATAATTACTGGAATTTATTCCAATGTATTTACCATGTTTTTAAAATTGCAATGTTATGGGGGTTTTAAGAAGCTAATGTAATTTTCAGGCATCACATTATGTACTTTTTTTTAGATCTTGAGAAAAAAAAATCAAAATCTTCACATTTTACCAGGAAGACCCGATTCTGGTTATATCCCCACTTTTTGGTTTCATATTCAGGTACAATGATCCAGACTCAGGGTGAAAAAGAAATACAAGTTTTAAAATTGCAAGAGACATGACTGCTAGACAAATGCAGCCCAGCTGTAAATTAAATTTACATTTCGTCATTAAGTTAACATTAGGATTATATTGTTTTATTTAGTGGGCTATCCCTTGCTTTGAGATTGTGATATAAAATTGTCATCCATTTCAGCTGGTCTAAGGAGACATTTTCTCCTTGACTCAAATGATTTGAATGATTTGTTCTTTCCTGTTCCTGCTTTGTTTTTCTAAGAAGTAGTAATCTCTGACATATAAACAGTATATATGTGTCACCATCCTCTCCCTCCCTCCCTCCCTCCTTCTCTCTCTCCCTCTCCAGCCAACTTCAATGTAGTTCAAAGCTGACAAAGTCCATCAAAGAAGAATTAAGTGTGTTGGGTACACAACTTAGATGTGCTGGATACAAAATTCTAATGGCGGGTGGCACATATACAGAATATGAGGTTAGGTAAAACTGAGTTCCTTATTTGGGACTCTAGAAGACTTTTCAAATATCAGAGCCCCCAATTTCCCAATTTTTCCCCTCAATTTGAGAATATTTAGCTTGGAGAAAAGAAGTCAAGAATGTCCTGTCATTTCCTGATGTGCTAGCATTCCTAACAGAAGGTGATAGAGACTGTTTCTCCATTATTCCAGATAGCAGAATATGAATTTAAGTTACATGAAGGCAGTTTCCAATTGAACATTGGGGGGGTAGTAACAGCTGTTTGACAGCAGAATAAATTATCTATGAGGTGATGAGCTCACCTATCCTGAATATATTTGAACAGTGATTAGCCATTCATCTCTCAAGGGTGCTTTGATTTTGATTCCTTCTATTAGACTTGATGGCCCTTTTCATCATTATGACTTTGTGAAATCAGACGACTTTCAGTTCATCTTAATTTCTTTCAGTTCTATGATGACACTCGCTGTGATATAATGATCGTATCTATCATTTTGAACCTAGAACATGCAGAGAGTTTCACCTAATCAGATTTCGTTTTGTTTTTTACTTTGCTGCTTCCAAGCTGGACAATAACAACTTGTTCTTTAGACTGCTCATAGATTCTGCCCCTTCTGGATGAGTGCACCCATGGATTCAACCCACCCTTTAAAAAAAATTACTTTTTTTTCAACCCACAAAACTAGGTCATATTGGAATACAATAGAAAAGTGGATAAAGGAAATTACATTGCAGGACATAAAGAAAACACCTGAATTCTTTTTATTAGGTATAACAAATCAAAAATATAAAAAGGATATTTTTTCTTAATTATTCATATTCTGACAGCAGCTAGAATTGTGTTCGCACAAAATTGGAAAGGAAGATGAGGTAATAAGAAAAATTATGGAATAGGCCGAGATGGACATGATGACAAGGCAGTTAAACAATCATGAAGAATCAGAATTTTATGATATATGGAACAAATTGTATACATGGTTAAATAAAAGGGAAAAATAAGATTTCAATGATTTGGAATTATATTGAAGTATTAGAATTAGTTATATCTTATCATTTTTATAGGTGTAAAGTATATAAAAGCAAAAATACTTCTTTTCATTCTATATCAATTTTAAATATTATCAGTGAATTCTCTTTTTTCTGTATTAGATAGACTTCAAAAATAAGTGGGGTAATGGCAACCCCAAATATATGTTAAATGTAAGTGTGTCATGTTTGTCATTTTATGAAAAAATTAATAAAGTTTAATTTTTTTAAAAAAAATTACTAGTATCCAGGGGTGGGGTCCTCCTGATTGCCCGAACCATTATTGACCGGCTGGTGACGTCATGGATCCGTTTCTGTCTGTGCCGGTCCATGCACGCAATCATCTTTTTAACATAATTTTCAGCTATTTTTTTGGTGTTTGGATGGCTTCTCATCCTCTGCTGTGAAAAAAACCCGCCCGTCCACCCATGTGTTAATACCAACCTTTATTTCTTCACCTGGGCTGAAACCACTTTTTGCGGATGTGCGGAAGTGAATTAGCACAAGTACAAAATGTTGCAATGTAAACAAGTGATGAAAGTAAGTGGAACCTACCCCTGCTAGTACCCCATAGGTCATGATAGCTGTCTGGTTATATAGCAATGAATTTGCACCCAAAAGTTTGGACATTATAAGTTGAATTTGGAAATACCAATTTTCCCAAAAAAAAACCAAGAAGAAAGAAAGGGGGAACATCAGATGTCAGGATATCAGCTGTCAGGATACTGCATCTTTACAAATAAGATACCAAAGCTCAAAAGATTGATTATAGTTATATTTCTCTATGTTTCATGGGAAGATGAAATACTGAAGCTTGGCATAAGAATTTCAGGATCAGGGAAGAAGATGGAAGACATTTCACCTATAGAACACTGACATGGTTGACTGAAGATGATTCTATGAAAAGTGGAGTGACAACCACAGTGGAATGAAAAGCTGGCAAATAGACTGGCTCTTCAATAATACCTGCCCAGACCAAGAGAGGACTTAAGGTTGTACATAAGTGCTCTTTGTGAGGAGACATTTTGCTCAATGCCTTTATTTTTTTTTAATTTACATAAAAACACAAATACATAAGAAAACAGACACACCAATAGGGGTACAATTTCCCCATGTTTACAGTAAGCTCGCATCAGTTAATAACCACAATTATGTTATTACACTTTATATTTTACTTGTCCTTCCTTTCTTACTTATTCTATAATGTTGTATAAAATAGTCCTACTTCCTCTACAATAGTAGAAGACTTTGTTATCAATCATTCAAATTATTGACATTTTCAATTCATTCTTTACCTATTCTTTCTCCCTTTCAGCCAGTCATATAATTTATTCCATACTAAGTAATATTCAGATACCTTTTCTTTTATTGTCTTTGTTAATTTGTCCATTTTGGCACATTCCAATATTTTTCTAATTATGTCCTCATCTTTTGGTATTTCCTCACTTTTCCTCACTTTAGATTAAAGCTGCCGTGATTATGTTATAATCTGATACTGTAATTCCTTTTTATATTTTGTATTGAATATGCCCAATAAAAATAGTTCAGGTTTCCCATCTGTATCTTCTTTTACTATCTCTTTTAACCATGATCTAATTTGTTCCAATATCTTTAACAAATATCTTTAACAATATCTCTAGGAAATCCAACATAAGTGATAGTAAGTCCCCCTTTCCTTCCTACATTTCCAACACATTGATGAACTTGGGAATTTATCATCAATCAATCAATCTGCTGGTCAATGCCTTTAAAAGGACACTAAGTGTGCATACTTCCTGTCTTATCACCTAATTACTTTCAGAAACCGCTTGCTGACTGTTTTGTAGCTATTGCTAGGCTATTAAAAACCTTTGGATCAATAAGTTTGATACCACTGAGCTTCCTTCAATCCTTAGTAAAAAAAAACATCTTAAATACAAGTTCAAAGACTTAAAACCTTTTTTTTTTACATAAAAAGCAAAAGAATGATTAAAATTCAATTTTAGAATGTTTTAAATGGACTAAGAATTCAGACAAATTTGAAATAAGATTTTGCAATTAATTACAAACAATTACAAACAATCTTCTCATGGCAAAATGCTTTTGTTTTGATTTTTTTATTTTAGCAGTTAAAGGAGAACAATCATGACTTACTAATGCAGAACAAAGCAAAATATTTTGACATTGGACTTATTGGAAGATATTTTGGAACAACAGAGTGAGAAATTAATTTTAGGAGTGTCTGCCTTTATGGAGAGACTGTTCTGCACCCACTGGGGACCATAAAGAATGCAGCACACACAGTCTGTACAAACCTTAGTTTACTAATTAGACTACTAATGAGATATTTTAGTAATTGTCAAACACAAGTACAGTTTAAAGCAGTCTTTTCTGAACACCAGCTGTTAATTCAATTTCATTAATAGTCAGCATGAGTCCATAAAATTATAACTCAATTCTGAGTAAACAGTCTTGTAGATAACAGTGATCTTACGGTGCTTGGCAAAATGCCCAGAAGCAATTTGCAGGAAAGATGCCAAGAGAGAAAACAAGAGCTGAATAAACAGGAAGGAATATGAACAAAGTTGTTTCCTGAAAATTGGCTCCTTCATTGTCATCCTTTAAATAGGCCAGGGGAATAGGCTCCTCCTCTTTTTCCTAGTCACTGATGGGAGCTTCTGAAGGTTCTGATTTAGTCTTGGCTGAATCTCTGCCTCTGGAACCAAATTTTCTCCAGCCTCCTCAGGGTCGGGTGCCAGCTCCACAGGCCAGTGGTGCATCACCATATCAGCCTCTGTGCTGTCAAAATCACCTACCAGTTGAACAGGCTGCTGGCAGGCCACAATAGAAACTTTTTAAAAGGTGCTATGCAAGAGGAACAAATCCTGACAAGACTGATACAGATTTGAAAAAGATGTTACAAAAGAAAGCGACTAATGTCTTAATAATTAAAAGGGAGGGGGATGTATTTCTATCTATCTATCTATCTATCTAAAATGGGGGAGAGAATGATTGTCTCCACAGGCTCTAGACCAATGTTTCCCAACCTTGGCAACTTGAAGATATCTGGACTTCAACTCCCAGAATTCCCCAGCCAGCATTTGCTGGCTGGGGAATTCTGGGAGTTGAAGTCCAAATATCTTCAAGTTGCCAAGGTTGGGAAACACTGCTCTAGACTATGACTGAAGTTCCACAGTTCAAACACTGCCAGAAAAATGCAAGTGTATAAGTGAAAAACCTCTTATACAGAGAGAAACTTCTGAAGTGGGGCTTAATATGGAAAGACTGTTTATCACAGAAAGTGTTAGCAGATGGGGCATTCTGCAGGTAAACTGATTAAAAAAGACATCAGAAAAATCTCTTTGTTTTACAGTAACATTTTATCCTTCCAATAGTCAGTTGTTAATTTGCAATCATTAATTGCATCTGTTAACAATTTGTCAGCTTAGAATGCCACACTGTTGGCAAATGTACAGCTAATGCAATGCAAGTCTATGCATTAGTCAAACTTGCAATGCTTAAATATTTGTTTTTGCTACTGAAATTTCTTTATGAGGGGGAAAGGGTTGAGGAAAGGCTAAAAGCAGTTTAATTAAGGGCAGTTATGTCACTGCTGGTTTTCTTTCTGCATATCCAAGCTCTATACGATGTATGCAAAATTATGGCCACAGATCAGAAAAAAAGAATCTGTTATCATCCAAAGTAAAGAAAAAGAAAATCACGGGGTCTTTTCACAATGAATCAAAGGAAGTACTTTGACCATAGGATAAGCTGCACTTTCTTGTTAAATAAAACTTCTATTCATTTTTTAAATTAATTTTAAATAAATTAATAGAAATCAAATAATTCCAAGATTTTGGAATTGAAAATGAAACATTATTAAAGCCAGAGTTTCGTCTTTAGTAACCAGCTCAGACTGAATCCTGCAACATTATCCTGGGAAATTTATTTATTTATTCAAAAAAAATATTATGCCACCCTTCTCCTTAGGCTTTCTGAGTGACCCTTGTATGAAGCAGTATGGTTTTTATTTATTTATTATTTATTTATTTGATGATTTGATGATTTGATGATTTGATGATTTGATGATTTGATGATTTGATGATTTGATGATTTGATGATTTGATGATTTGATGATTTGATGATTTGATTAATTAATTCAATTTTTATGCAGCCCTTCTCCTTAGACTCAGAGCGGCTTACAACATGTTAGCAATAGCACTTTTTAACAGAGCCAGCATATTACCCCCACAATCTGGGTCCTCATTTTACCCACCTCGGAAGGATGGAAGGCTGAGTCAACCTTGAGCTGGTGATGAGATTTGAACCACTGACCTGCAGATTTAGCAGTCAGCTTCAGTGACCTGCAGTACTGCACTATACCCACTGCGCCACCTCGGCTCATTAATATTTGCCTTCATTCATTATTAAAACATCAGCTATCAAATTGAATATATTTTATTTATTTATTTATTTATTTATTTATTTATTATTTATTAGATTTGTACGCCACCCCTCTCCGAGGACTCGGAGCGGCTCACAACAAAAACAATACAAATCCAATACTAAAACAATTTAAAACCCTTAATATAAAGCAATCATACATCTCATGCAGACCATGCGTAAAGCGGAGGCAGCCCAGGGGAATATACAGGCACATATACTAAAAAGTACAGGGTACAGAGTTTGGAAAAATTAAAAACTGATTACGCTAATTAATGGAGGATAATTTATTGGTTGAATGATGATGTGCCATCAAATCCATGTTGACTCTACCGTGTAGATTTTCTCCATGACAATCTGTTATTAACCTTCTAGCAGCTCTTCTGATGGTGCATCCAACACCATTGTAACTGACTCTATTCACTCTGCTGCTGCTGATCATCCTCATCTTTATCCTTCAACAATTCCTAGCATTAAAACCTCCTGAACGGAGGTCATTGCATAATGTGTCCAAAGTAGGATAATTTGAGCCTTGGCCGTATACAGAGCCATGTTTTAACTCATATTTGGAAGGCCAGGAGACAAATATGGTCTTCTTTGTATTTAATCTTAGTCCCATTTATTCCTTGACTTTTATTACTAAATCTTGCTGTTTCTTTACATTGTTGGCTATTAATGTCATTATCATTGTGCAGGTTATTGATGTCATTCTCATCTTCCAATTCAGCTCCCTTTAATATATATTCAGAATATGAATAGAATGCTGTATTTTTCCTCTCTAAAAGAGGCTGATAATTTGGGGGCGTCTGAATGTAGCTTTTTTTTTCAGCCCTAACTAGCTGCTAATGATCTTCCCAGCTCTTACCTTGCAGACTCTTTCATTGTTTCTCTCTGTGAAGAATGTTTTCCAAGCCCTAAATCTTTGCAAGTTTTTTTTCATTGCTCTAACTTGCTCTGAATAAGTTTCTTTCCAGTCCTAACCAGGTGCTAAGATGTTCCCAGTTCTTACCAGCTTGTAAGCTCTTTCATTGTTACTCTCTGCAAAGAATGTTTTCCAAGCCCTAAGGCTTTGCAGGTTTTTTTCCCAATGCTCTACTTGCTCTGAATGTTTCTTTCCAGGTGCTAATGATGTTCCAAGCTCTTACTGGCTTGCAAGCTCTTTCATTGTTACTCTCTCCAAATAAGGTTTTTTAAAAGCCCTAACCAGGTGATAAAATAATGTGCTAAAGCTGACCAGACTAAGGATACTAGCCAGATGAATAACTGGTAAGCAGATTCTTTTCCCTATTTTCCTCTCCCCAAACTAAGGTGTGTCTTATACTCCAAAAAATACAGTAAATAAGGAGAGTATTATACAGTCTTGTCTTGTCTCACTCACTCACTCACTCACTCACTCACTCACTCACTCACTCACTCACTCACTCCTTTGTCAACTTGGAGCCAGTCTCTTCTTTTAATAGGTTGTGAGAATAACCTTGGGAGAGAGGAAAAAGAGCTGCAGCCTAGACAATGTTCTGATAAGAGAAATCTGATTCCAAAGGAGGTACAGTGATACCTTGTCTTACAAACGTAATTATTTCCGGGACGAGGTTCTTAAGGTGAAAAGTTTGTAAGATGAAACAATGTTTCCCATAGGAATCAATGAAAAAGCGATTAATGCATGCAAGCCCCAAATTCACCCCTTTTGCCAGCCGAAGCGCCCATTTTTGCACTGCTGGGATTCCCCTGAGGCTCCTCTCCATTGGAAACCCCACCTCCGGACTTCTGTGTTTTTGCAATTCTGCAGGGGAATCCCATCATCGCAACAATGAGTGCTTCACTGGCAACGGAAGTCCAGAGGGGGGGGGGTGTCCCAGCAAAGGGAGCATCAGTGAAATTGCAGCATCGCGAAAACACCAAAGTCCTCGAAACCCCACCTCCAGACCTCTGTGTTTTTGCGATGCTGTGATTTCACTGAGGCTCTCCTCACTGGGAAAACCCACCCCCGAACTTCCGTTGCCAGTGAAGCGCCCGTTTTTGTGCTGCTGGGATTCCCCTGCTGGGATTCCCCTGCAGCATCACAAAAACACGGAAAACCAGAGGTGGTGTTTCCCATGGAGGGGAGCCTCAGGGGAATCCCAGCAGCGCAAAAACAGGTGCTTTGCTGGCAATGGAAGTCTAGAGGCGGGGCATCCCAGCAGCGGCGGTGGGTTTGTAAGGTGAAAATAGTTTGTAAGAAGAGGCAAAAAAATCTTAAACCCCAGGTTTGTATCTCAAAAAGTTTGTATGATGAGGCGTTTGTAAGATGAGGTATCACTATACAGGGTGGAGAAAGTATATAACAGTGATGGTGAACCTGTTTTTCCTCAGGTGCCGAAAGAGTGTAGATGTGCACTATTGTGCATGTGCAAGTGCCCACAACCCATATTCCAATGCCTGGGTGGGCGAAAACAGCTTCTCCCACCCACCAGAGGCTCTATGGAGGCTGGAAATGGCCCAACTTCTGGTGGGCCCAGTAGGCTTGTGTTTCACCCTCCCCAGACTCCAAAGACTTCCCTGAAGCTGGGGGAGGATAAAAACACCCTGCCTCATCCCCCTGGAGGCTCTCTGGAAGCCAAAAACATCCTCCCAGAGCCTCTGTGTGAGCCAAAAATCAGCTGGCCAGCACAAACACGCACATTGGAGCTGAGCTAGGTCACGGGTCACATGCCAGCAGATATGGCTCCGCTTGCCCCCTGTGGCACCCGTGCCATAGGTTCGCCATCACTGGTATATGAGAAGAAAGCCTCTTTAGTACTCTTAAAGTAAAGATAGAGGAAGAGGGAAGTTATTTCAGACTTGTAAAGATTCTGTTACTGTAAAATGTACAATAAAGGTAGTGCAGATGGTCCTCTACTTACGACCACAGTTGAGGCCAAGTGATAAATAGTATGAGCTGCTGACTAAGAGTCCAATTGCCGTCTATCTGAGATTACTGATGCTTCAGATGTCAACTTGTAATGACTGCATTTTATCTTTCACTGTTGTGCTTTCTCATGTTCATTCTTTTTACATTACATGGTTCCACTGTAATTCTCTCTTTGAAGCTTTGGTTTCCTGTATGGCAACACTGACAACAAGATAACTCAAAGGCTTTAATCTAGCCACATCATAAATACTATTAGAACTCCGAAGAATCCTCAGCTCTGACATGATGTCATTCATTTTATATTTTCTAGCCACTTGGTTTTGTTTTTATGCTCTAACATTACAATATATTGTGTGCATATATATACACACACACAATAACAACATTCAGTACAAAGTCATAGACACTGACTGCCAAATGCTGGAACAGAATATTAGATCAGGTCTTTTAAATACTTAATCAAGGAATCGGCAGAAACAATTTCTAGGAAATAGAGAAAGCATGTTTTTCACACTTTCACAGGCTTTGGTTTGTTTGATAATTGGCAATAAGATGTTGTTGGTTTGCTTGGTTTATTTTTACATATTATATAAACCTACCTCTTTCTCTTCTCCAAATATGTATAAAGGATCCAACCTCCCTGCATTTAAAATTCAAAAATAGATTTCTCAAGCAAACCTGGCCTCACTTCTCTCTTAAGATTGAACAGCCATCATAAGCCTTTTCCATTAGTGTTTTATTCCAATGCCTATGACCAGTAAAGGGCAGCCATTCATGGCCCCACTGGAATGCTCAGGAGGGGGGGCAGGGGTGCCCTCCCTTCAATTTCTGCGCATGTGCAGAGTCATGGGCTGAAGCTGCTCCACCCGGGAGCCACCTGCGGGAAGAAATCCTGCAGGAAGGAAATGATTTCTTCCCACTGGCAGCAAACTTAACAACGCTCTTGCTTAGCAACCAAAATTTTGTGCTCAATTGTGGTCATATGTTCTCTTTCTTTCTTTCTTTTTTCTTTTTTTCTTTCTTTTTTTCTTTTTTCTTTCTTCCCACCTTTCTTTCTTTTCCTTTTTCTTCTCTCTCTATTTCTTCCCTTCCTCCCTCCCTCCCTTCCTTCCTTTCTTTTCTCTCTCCCTCCTTTCTTCTTTCTTCCTTCCTCTTTCTTTCTTTCTTTCTTCCCACCTTCCTTTCATTTCCTTTTTCTTCTCTCTCTATTTCCTCCCTTCCCCCCTCTCTCCCTCCCTTCCTTCCTTTCTTTTCTCTCTCCCTCCTTTCTTCTTTCTTCCTTCCTCTTTCTTTCTTTCTTTCTTTCTTCCCACCTTCCTTTCATTTCCTTTTTCTTCTCTCTCTATTTCCTCCCTTCCTCCCTCCCTCCCTTCCTTCCTTTCTTTTCTCTTTCCCTCCTTTCTTCTTTCTTCCTTCCTTCCTCTTTCTTTCTTTCTTTCATTCTCTTTCTTTCTTGTCTCTTTCTTCTCTCTCTCTCTCTTTCTCTCCACTCCTCTTCCTTTATTCTCTCTCTCTCTCTCTCACTTGCCTGGTCTCTCTGTCATCCTGGAACTGTGCTACGCTGGGGAGTTTTCCTGCGTGACCGTGGTGCTGGTATCAGTGGCGGCACAGAGCACCTGCCTTTCATGGGCCTGAGGGTGGGCAGCCCAGTCCAGAAGCAGCATGTCCCCCATCATGGCCTGTATGCGGGGAGCAAGAACCAAGGAAAAGGGCAAGGCCAGTGGCTGGTAGTTGGCCAAAGGCCCCACGGAAGCCAAGCGTGAAAGCTGAGCACGCCAGGCCGAAAAAGCAAATGAGCCTCACCATATCCGAAGCTGAGCACAGCAGGTCTCCCTCTCTCCACCACCCTCAGCATCAGCTTAACTTCTAGATCCTCCAGTGGTGTATTCAGCAGTGTGCAGTGTGCCTTCTATGTGGCAGCCCCGACCCTCTGGAATCAACTCTCCCCGGAAATTAGGATTGCCCCTACCCTCCTTGCCTTTTGCAAACTCCTCAAAACCCACCTTTGTCGCCAGGCATGGTGAAATTGATTCTCCTGGGCCACTTCTGCTTTGTGTATGGTCTGTATGAGATGCATGATTGTTTTTATGTTAAGGGTTTTAAAGTGTTTTTAGGTATTGGATTTGTACTGTTTTTGTTGTGAGATGCTCCGAGTCTGCGGAGAGGGGAGGCATACAAATAATCAAATCAAATCAAATCAGATCAACAAACAAACAAATAAGCAAGCTACTTTTGCTGATCGCCGGCTGCCAGATTGTTGGGGGCAATATGATATGTAAACCACTTAGAGAGGGATGTAAAGCACCGTGAAGCAGTATATAAGTCTAAGTGCTGTTGCTATTGCTATCATCCCAAAGGCTGATGGCGGCAGCCCCAGGACATCCACCAGGCACCTGCATTCCCAGACCCCCACCATGCCGCTGCCATTTGCTTTCTTCCTTCTCCCGCCATGAAACAAAAGTGAATGGGGGCACTGCAGTGGTGCTCCAGTAGGGCATAGGTATGCATGTGCCACAGCCCCCACACATCATCCTGGCGCCTACCCTCATGGAGCACCACCACCACCTCGATTGCCCCTCTCAGCTCCAGAGCAGCGGCTGAATCTTCACCAAGGACCGCCTACCCACCCACTGGCCGGGTTGGGCTGGAGGCTGACCTTGGAAGGTAAGCGGGCATGGAGGACCGCCGGGAAGGCCACGTGGAAGGCAGGAAAACATTTTGGGGCTGTGGGCCATGGGGAATAGAGTAGGGGAGGTAGGCTGGGAAGGTGAGGGGGGGCAGGGGCAGCTAGGTAGGCCACAGCTTCGCAAGCTTATTTGGCAGGCAGTGCTTCAGGCAGGCAAACTGCAAAGCAGAGACTGGGCGGGGCAGGGCAACTTGCAGCCAGGGGACCAGTTCGGGCATGTGGCCAGCAAGCGGTTTGTTTATTTATTTATTTATTTATTTATTAGATTTGTATGCCGCCCCTCTCCGAAGACTCGGGGCGGCTAACAACAATAAAAAAACCAATGTAACAAATCTAATATTAAAAAGTAATCTAAAAAACCCCAATTTAAGAGACCAATCATACAAACAAGCATACCATGTATAAATTCTATAAGCCTAGGGGGAAGGGAAAAAATTACTATTGGTTCAGTGACCAAGGCCACATGTCCGCTACTGGTTCTCCCAAACCAGTCTGAACCCATAGCATTTCACCCTTGTTTGAAACTGTACACTGACAAAATAAACATTTATTTCATTGAAATAAACAATGAACCCTTAAAAACATCTAGGCCAGGGGCGGGTTGCTTACCTTTTCCTACTGCTGCGCTGCATGTGTATTGTGATGTTTCATGCACACACGCATATCTACAGTGCAATTTTGCTCCTGTGCATGCGCAGAGGGACAATTTTACTTCTGCGCATGCTCAGAGAGCCAAAAATCATGGAAATTAATTTTTTTTAAAGATGGCAGTGCACACACAGCAGCAAAGAGCCATTGCACCAGAATTGCGCAATCCCACAGAGCTCACTAGTAGGAATCCAAATCTAGGCTTTTAACTGAAGTGTTTGACATGGAATAAGAACATTAAGGGTTAATTCCTCCCTTTTAAATTCTACTCTGATGGAAATCTGTGCAACCTTGGAGCTCTTAAAAGCTGATTGTTTGCTCTTAATCACCATGTCATAATGAAAGAGTAGTAAACATGCAATCATTGCCATGCTTCCATAAAATTACTTGGCTGACCTTTAATTCAGAGGCTAGAAGGATGTTCATACATGAATATAAAATCACTGTCTTAGATCACACGAATATTTAAGAAAAAATTAAGGAACAATAAAACATTTTGGTTATAATCTAGGTTTATAATTATACTAGGGGTTGAGAAAATTCACACATTAGCTAATTTGGAGCTATTTGTAAGCTATTTGGAGATGTTTTTCTTTTACTCCTAATTTTACTCTTTTTCTTAAATGCTTTAATATACAAAGAAAGGATGAAAAGGCAGAAAAGAACCAAAGACATCTTATGCCACATTATATTGAGTAAATTGTTCAGCCTAATTTTTTAAACAAATCACAAACTGCAAAATAATATTCATTAGTGTTTCTACTATTTCAATAAAAAGCCAATTTATAAACAAATTTTCCACTCAAAGCAAGACTTCGACGATGAAAGTGTCTGTGTGTGATGATGTTGGGATGAGCTGGTTGGAGGATATTGGATGTGTTGGTTGGAAGAGTGGGTTTTGAATTTAGAAACATAGAAGACTGATGGCAGAAAAAGACCTCATGATCCATCTAGTCTGCCCTTATACTATTTCCTGTATTTTTATCTTAGGATGGATCTATGTTTATCCCAGGCATGTTTCAATTCAGCTACTGTGGATTTACCAATCACGTCTGCTGGAAGTTTGTTCCAAGGATCTACTACTCTTTCAGTAAAATAATATTTTCTCATGTTGCTTTTGATCTTTCCCCCAACTAACTTCAGATTGTGTCCCCTTGTTCTTGTGTTCACTTTCCTATTAAAAACAGTTCCCTCCTGGACCTTATTTAACCCTTTAACATATTTAAATGTTTCGATCATGTCCCCCCTTTTCCTTCTGTCCTCCAGACTATACAGATTTAAGGAGAATGTGAGAACCAGGGGAAAGGAATGAAGCCCCCTCTGCTGGCTATACAAACAGAAGCAGAGGGGAGCCTAGACATGATCCTCAATTTGGTATGAGTGAGATGTTTTGCCTACCAGGGAGGGGAAGAGGCGATGGGACAGGGGATCTCCAGGATGGTAGAGGGACAGAGCATTTCAGTTATAACTGGGAGGGGTAAGTATGGGAACTGAGGGGTAAGTATGGGAACTGAGGGGTAGGCCATCTCCGGGAACTAGGATTCGCTGCATCAAAATGATTCCTTGTTTTGACCCTTCTGGCTCACCTTGTATACCTGGTGACTTGGGAACTCAGGGCCTTGACCTCAGGCTGCTGCTGTTCAATCCATTGAACAGTCCATTGTCAACAAGGCCCCCCTCATCCGAAATTTAATCCTAGATGAGAGCTCTGATCTGGCATGTATAACTGAAATGTGGCTGGGGAAGGAGGGGAGTTTCAGGTATAACATCAGCCATATAAATTTAAAAACTGAGTACTGTTAATGAATCTGTATCAAATTCTAACTCAATTAAAACTACAATTTTAGGCAAACCAAATTCCTCTTAGAATAGTTGAAATTATTTTAAATGTGTTGAGCCATAAGCTAATGTTAAGTATTCATTTCCTTAAATCACCATGACTTCACAAAGTAAAAATTAAAATGAGCTGCTATTTTCAGAGTGGGATTATTGCAAAGTGTAACTCTTGCCATATGAATAAGTGTAAAAATTATGCTTCCATCCTAAAATTCTGTAGCCTTGTAGCTTTGTAACCTTTAATATAGGAGCCACAATAGAGCTAAAAATAGATATGTGTTCTGCCGGGCTCTCTGATAGGAGCCTCTCGAAAATTCAAGGGTACAAATTTCAGACACACACACATTTGAAAATTCAAAACAATGTTCTTTATCACAAAATTCAAAATAAACAAAGCACTCTTTTTGTATTGCACACAGCACTCTCCCCAAAACAACCGGGTAGTCTGTACAATTTCCCTTAATCAGTCATTAAGTACTTAGCTAGCAGCTGTGAAGAAACTTCACACCCCTTCTTCTTCCAACGAAGTGAGACACACGCACACACGCACACGTTGCTCTGCTTTGGTTTCAAAGGCGTGAAAAAGCAACAAAGTCCAGCAACACAAGATTCCTGACGAACTCCGATCAGATATTCTTCCACAACGGCCAAACCCACATGCTGCTATTTATAGCAGCAGCCCTAATCACTGGAGCCCCACCCAAACACAGGTGGCCTCCCTTATTTCCTGTAATATGTTCTTATTTGGTCTCTTTTACGCATAATTCTGCGCTTGCGTGGGTCCAAAATGTCTTCACCTGAATCAATGGAAGATAATGGAGATTGACTGTCTGGATTGTGTGCCAAGCCCCCCTCTTCCAAGTCACTCCCACCTTCTTCTTCGTCTGAGGAAACTAAACTCTGAACTGACTCTGTCAGCAATAACACAGGCCTGTGACATGTTGAATTTCCCCCTGCATCCACCTCCCCATTCCCTGGGGCAGGAGCTGGGCCAGAGCCAACCACAACAATATGATACCAAACCAAGCATGTACTAACTGTCTAATTGTGTCTGTTATTATTATTTTTACTTCATTCATTTTCTAGCATTCCATTGAAAAACTAAAATCGAAAGGTATACCTAATGATATAACTGAAAATCAAAAGCCCTCATCACCATGAGATTTGTCCTTCATATTTTAAAAAAGAAATCTGAACTGCATGGAAAAAAAAAGATATTAATCCTGGGATGCCTCCAAACAAATACATATTATGAAGTATAATTAATATTTACTTCGTTTTATTTAGTTTATCTTCCTCCTACGTGAATGGAACTAACTAGCTATATATTTATGGGTGGTTATGACCTACAAAGCCCTTCATGGCATTGGGCCAGAATATCTCCGGGACCGCCTTCTGCCGCACGAATCCCAGCGACCGATTAGGTCCCACAGAGTTGGCCTTCTCTGGGTCCCGTAAACTAAACAATGCCGTTTGGCGGGACCCAGGGGAAGAGCCTTCTCTGTGGTGGCCCCGACCCTCTGGAACCAGCTCCCCCCAGAGATTAGAACTGCCCCCACCCTCCTCGCCTTTCGTGAACTCCTTAAAACCCACCTTTGCCGTCAGGCATGGGGGAATTGAAACATCTCCCCTGGGCCTATACAGTTTATGTATGGTTTGCTTGTGTGTATGTTTGCTTTTAATAATAGGGCTTTTAGTGTTTCTTTTAAATGATTAGATTTGTTATATATTGTTTATTATTGCTGTGAGCCGCCCCGAGTCTATGGAGAGGGGCGGCATACAAATCTAATAAATAAATAAATGAATGAATGAATGAATGAATGAATGAATGAATATTTATACCAATTTTTATCTGAAACTTTAAAATTTGTTATGTTCATTAACAAGCAAATAGTTTCTATAGGGTAACTCTGAATTTTTTTTCTATCAAACAATTAAAATCTAATTAGTACAAATATTGATAAAAACATTATCACCTAACATTACAGCCAATAAAAATTAAAACTTGGAGTTACTGGCCTTTTAAGCACCGGAAAAATGCAAAAAGAAAGGTGCTCTTGAATTACACGATGATGGAAAATTAATCTTCATCCAGCAAAGTGGACAATATTCTCTGTTACATCCAAGATGACTAGGCTGCCACAAGGACAAAGAATAAATCTGGTATCATACAATTCTGTCCTTTAGCATCATCTCTTGAAGCAGATGCCTATGCTCAGTCTATGCGCCCCCTTGGAAAGCTCAAACTGCCCAAGGAGCTACTGATACAGTTCCACAGAGGAATCATTGAGTCTATCATCTGCACTTCTATAACTGTCTGGTTTGGTTCTGCAACCCAACAAGACCGACACAGTCTTCAGAGGACAATCAGAACTGCAGAGAAAAACAATTACTGCCAACCTGCCTTCCATTGAGGACCTGTCTACTTCACGAGTCAAAAACAGGGTCGTGAAAATATTTTCAGCCCCCTTTCATCTGGACATAAATTGTTTCAACTCCTACCCTCAAAATATCACTATAGAATACTGCACTCCAAGGCAACCAGACACAGGTTTTTCCCGAATGCCATCATTTTGCTAAACAAATAATTATCTCACCATTGTTAAACTATTCACTAAGGCTGCATTACTATTACTATTAGTTTTTCTCATTGTTCCTATCACCCACTTATGACTGCATGACTGTAACTTGTTGCTTGTATCCCTATGATTTTTATTAATATTGGTTGTTTCCTGATTGCTTATTTCATCCCATGACAATCATTAAGTGTTGTACCTCATGATTCTTAACAAATGTATATTTTCTTTTATCTACCATGAGAGCATATGCACCAAAGACAAATTCCTTGTGTGTCCAATCACACTTGGCCAATAAAAATTCTATTCTATTCTATTCTATTGCTATTGGGCACACATCAGGAGCTGACACTGGAAACAAGAAAGATTATGGGTCAGCACAAAGCTGCTCAGGTATTACCTGAAGAAAGTATTAAATTAGGTCTGTATGCTAGTATTTCACTTTTGGAATACATACTGGAACAGTTTGCATCCATTCCCTACCTCAAATTATTCTTTCTTTCTTTCTTTCTTTCTTTCTTTCTTTCTTTCTTTCTTTATTTATTTATTTATTTATTTATTTATTTATTTATTTATTTATTTATTTATTTATTTATTTATTTATTTATTTAGTTATTATTAGATTGGTATGCCGCCCCTCTCCGTAGACTCGGGGCGGCTAATAACAATAATAAACACAGCATATAACAATTCTAATATTTAAAATAACTAAAAAAAATCTTATTAAAAATCAAACAAGCACACACACAAACATACCATGTATAAATTGTATAGGCCTAGGGGGAAAGGATATCTCAGTTCCCCCATGCCTGACGACAGAGGTGGGTTTTAAGGAGCTTACGAAAGGCGAGGAGGGTGGGGGCAATTCTGATCTCTGGGGGGAGCTGGTTCCAGAGGGCCGGAGCCACCACAGAGAAGGCTTTTCCCCTGGGTCCCGCCAATCAACATTGTTTAGTCGACGGGATCTGGAGAAGGCCAACTCTGTGGGGCCTAACTGGTCACTGGGATTTGTACGGCAGAAGGCGGTCCCGGAGATATTCTGGTCCAATGCCATGAAGGGCTTTGAATTGTGACCGGAAACTGATCGGCAACCAGTGCAGACTGAGGAGTGTTGGTATAACGTGGGCATATTTAGGAAAGCCCATGATTGCTCTCGCAGCTGCATTCTGCACGATCTGAAGTTTTTGAACACTTTTCAAAGGTAGCCCCATGTAGAGAGTGTTACAATAGTCGAGCCTCGAGGTGATGAGGGCATGAGTGACTATGAGTAGTGACTCCCGGTCCAAATAGGGCCGCAACTGGTGCACCAGTCGAACCTGGGCAAACGCCCCCCTTGCCACAGCTAAAAGATGTTTCTCTAATGTGAGCTGTGGATCGAGGAGGACGCCCAACTTTCCTCTTAGGGTCCTTTATATTCATTTGCCTGAGATATGACTTTTTCACTTAGACTGCAACTGCTTGCTTTTCATCCTCTTTTATTCACATGCACCCTCAAAATCATAATTCATATGCTTTTGAGTATTGAGGTTAAGAGAAGCCAGATGCAGCTCACCAGCCCTGTGTAGATGGAGTACTGTCATCCTGAATTTCTCCTTGCCTAGGTTAGGATTGAGGAACAGGTGTTAAAAACGTGGCAACCCTTAATACATCGTTCAAAGGCTGCACTTGGCAAATTATGCAGACCTAATCTACATCAAAAGGCATCATTTCTTAATTAAAAGAAGATTTTCCTAACAAGGTGCAGCTTGGCTACCTGTTGAAGTGCTGTTTCCATGGACACACACATCATATAACTAACTGCAAAAGAAGAATAAATCTCTGCATCCCATGCCACCAGTTCCCAGCACAAGTAATACTAGTTGAGACCTATTTCTGACTCAATGTAAACAGAAGCAGTTTGCAACGGTTTGATTCAAATTTGTGAGCTTTTATGGCCACTGAAAACAGATCCCTGTCTTATTAAATATAGCAATCCATGTTATGCTATTTTAGATTTTGTATATGCCTGTCTCAATGTTCTGTGCCCTGAGTAAATTCTTCCTTCTGAGGAAACAGTTTATACATTTATCTTGAGCTGCTAAATGATAAGAAAATTCAGAAACCCGGCAGTAATAGTTTTGGGTTGGAAGGATGCGACAAAATGGACAATGCAAAATTGGTATAGGTTCATGGTGGACCATATTCAATTTGAAATTATGGATAAAAGGATAAATTCGGATAATGAAACTGAATTGGGACAACTGATGGGATGGTGGGACAAGGTAAGACAATATATGATGAGCAGAATCCGAGACCAAGCTACAAGAAATAAATTGGAATCACTCTATAATATGTAAATAGATATATTGCTCTTGGGTCAAGTGGACTATATAAGAAACACCCCCGATTTGGTGGTGGGGAATGTGTGTGTGTGTCTGGGTTGTGGGCACATTTCACTAAGCACTGTTTTATGCTGTGTGTATATTTATTAAACTTGTTAAAAATTAATAAAAAATAATTTATTAAAAAAAAGAGGGAAGCTAAAAAAAATAACAAAAATAATATATATATAAAAGGAGCTGTTACGTTCCTTCAATATACCAGGGTGATCCGACATAAAAAAACATATAGCCCCTCCCTGGTACAGAGCTGGAAGGGATCTGATCTGACAGCTCAACTGTTAATTCTCTGCCTTACAAGGCAGAGTCCACCAGATCGAATCCCAGTAAGGAAGGGTGTGGCTAGCTGATGAAGCCAGAACAAGGCCAAAATGGGACCATCCTAGTCTCCCTTAATTTTAAAATTCCAGCTAAAAAAACATTTGACATATATATATATTTGTTTTGGTAGATTTTCACGGGTACAGGTATGACGGTCTTGGTATATTCGGGTTTCTTCCCGTGTAGGATTTAGAAATTTCTGGCGACGTTTCGATGAGGTCCCACTCATCATCTTCAGGCTGGTGTTTCTGTCCTTGTACAGGAGTGTTCGCCTTAGAATATATATACATATATAATATATATACATAAAATTCAGAAACCCCATGATAACTTGTCATTTTTTATGTAATCTGCTAATGCAACATTTTCTAGCCTTGTAGTATCCAAACATGTTGTGATATGCTAGCTGAGCACCAAATTAGGAAAGATTATGATAGAGATTTCAGTTGAATATATATTAAAAATGGATTCAACACAGAACTGGGTGACTTGGGTGACATAATTAAATCAAAAACTTAGTTTGCCATATTTACTTGGGTAAGAGACCTGGACTAAATCGATTACCTTTTTTTATCATGTAAAATTTAAAAGTGGTTCTTAGTAAGAATTATGTGTTATTTATACCAGGTACCATATCGATGACACTGCAATTTTTGCACAGAGCGCAGAATTGAATTTGTACTCACTAAAATGAAACTTGCTATGAAAATAATGTCTTATATAACCAGAATCCATACAAGATTCATACTTTCACATCTGCATATAATGTAAACACACACACACTCACACACACACACATTAAAAAGATGGGCTGCATTCATTTGGAGACTTCTAAATCAGAAAGAAAAATATATATTTTCCGCCAACACAAATATTATTGCATGTCATCTTATATCAGGCACAATAACTTTGATACAGTAGTTACGCAATCACTTTAACAGTCTGTATTCCAGAGTTGGTATCCACATTTATAATAGGACTATTTTTCTTTGAAACAGATAGAACCATCCAATTAGTTTCCAGGCCTTGCAATACCGTAAGCAGTATGGTACTAAAAGAACTGCAAAAATGAGGGAAGAAATACTTAAAGAGACTTGACTGAATTTGAAAACCTTACAATTCAACATTTCAGAGCATTTTCTGGGCCTTATTTACAAATTGGTGGTAATATATACCTGGAATATGTGTCTCATTAGCTGATTCCTAGGAATCCTAGTGAATTTAATATGTTCCTTCCTTAATAGGAAATATATACCTCCCGAAAACCTAAGGACTTTCTCACTGACTGATCTCAAGTAGTATTTATAATTGGCCTAATGAGAGCAGCAGCTGAAACCCTCCCTTTTCTTACAGAACTGCTTAGTCTTGAACATGTACACTAATATTGTGACATGCCTGAGGGCTAACATCAATGATCCAGTTGAGGTAGTGAAATCTGTCGCTTCTGAACAAGGTAAGTGCTTGTTCTGGGCGTTTACCGCTGAGTTTTAGCTGTTAGCTCAGGATGTGGGGAGGAATGGAAGCGACTTAGCTGAGTAGTTTAAAGAGTGAATAGCAGATGAAATACAAGATAAAGTCATTTGTCAGGGCTCCTTGGGATTAATGTCTGAATACATCCAAGTCTGCTCAAAAGGTAAAGATTCCCCTCACACATAAATGCTAATTGTTCCCGATTCTAGGGGATATCCACCCCCGTCCCAGTTAAAAGCGGTGTTCCCAAAGGTAGTGTACTGGGACCAATGCTCTTCATTCTCTACATCAGCGGTCCCCAAACTACGGCCCGGGGGCCGGATGCGGCCCGGTGAAGCAATTTATCCGGCCCGCAGCAGCACATGAGATTTTACCTGGAGCCTGGCATTGGAGAGATAGAGTGAGTGTGAGAGAGAAAGAAATCAAGAGAGAGAGGAAGAAAGAAAGAAAGAGGGAGAGATAGAGAGAGAAAGGAAGAGGGAGAAATAGAAAGAGAATGAGTGAGAGAGAGAGAAAGAGAGAGAAAGAGGGACAGAGAGAAAGAGAAAGAAAGAAAGGAATAGAGAGGGAGAGAGAAAGGAAGTGGGAGAGATACAAAGAAAGTGAGTGAGAGAAAGAGAAAGAAAGTGAGAGAGAGTGAGAGAGAGAGAAAAAAAAGGAGAGGAAGGAAGAGAGAGAGAAAGAAAGAAAGAGAAAACCCGGCAAGGAGTTGGGGACTTGCTCCACTTCATTTCCTCCTCCTCCCTCAAGGCGGCGGCATTAAGAAAACCGCAGGTTTTTTATATTCCGGCCCTCCAACAGTCTGAGGGACAGTGAACTGGCCCCCTGTGTAAAAAGTTTGGAGACCCCTGCTCTACATCAATGAACTTTGCAATTACATCACAAGCAACTGTGTCCTCTTCGCCGACGATGTAAAACTCTTCAACACCATCGATAACACAACTACTCTCCCAAAAGACCTTGACGCTGTTTCTGAGTGGTCTAACACATGGCAACTCCAACTAGCAAATGCTCTGTCCTACACATTGGGAAGAAGAATCTGAACTCCAAATATGAACTGAATAATCAAATTATCACAGATAATCCCCACTCGGTTAAAGACCTTGGTATACTAATAACAAAAGATTTAAGTGCCAAAGCCCACTGCAACAATATAGCCAAGAAGGCTTCAAGAGTTGTAAACCTAATCTATGTAGCTTCTGCTCTGGCAATCTCACACTACTTACCAGAGCTTACAAAACTTTTGCCAGACCCATCCTCGAATACAGCTCATCTGTTTGGAACCCATATTGCATCTCAGACATTAACACCCTTGAAAATGTCCAAAGATACTTCACCAGAAGAGCCCTTCACTCCTCCACTCGAAATAGAATACCCTATGAGACTAGACTTTCAATCCTGGGCCTAGAAAGTTTAGAACTAAGACGCCTTAAACAAGATCTAAGTATTGCTCACAAGATCATATGCTGCAACGTCCTGCCTGTCGGTGACTACTTCAGCTTCAACCACAACAACACAAGAGCACACAACAGATTTAAACTTAATATTAACCGCTCCAAACTTGACTGTAAAAATATGACTTCAGTAACCGAGTTGTCGAAGCGTGGAACTCATTACCGGACTCCATAGTGTCATCCCCAAACCCCCAACAATTTACCCTTAAATTTTCTACGGTTGACCTATCCAGATTCCTAAGAGGTCAGTAAGGCGTGAGTACAAGGGCAGTAGAGTGCCTTCCGTCCCTTGTCCTATTGCTCTCCTATATCTCCTTTACCTTTCTTCTATTCGTATATCTCTTCTTCTATTCTTTCATTGATATGTTCTATTACTATATCTTCTTTTCTATTATTTCTTAGATATATTTTACTATGAGTATCTCCTCTATAACCTTCATCATGTATTTTATTATGTGTATATAGATATATACCCACTAAAACCCTCATTGTGTATTGGACAAAATAAATAAATAAAAAATAAATATTGTTCATCTCCATTTCTAAGCAAAAGAGCCAGCGCTATCTGATGATGATTCCGTGGTCATGTGACCAGCATAACTAAATGTTGTGGTTGGCTCTGGCCCAGCTCCTGCCCCAAGGAATGTGGAGGTGGATGTGGGGGAAACATCCACATGCCGCAGGCCTGTTTTGCTCCCGATAGAATCTCCCGACGAAGTCTCCTCTGATGAAGGAAGCGTGAGTGGCAGGGGGAGGGGAGTTTGGCAGACAGCCCAGGAGGAGATCAATCATCCTTACCATCCCTGGATTCTGAACAAGAACTTATGACGGACCCACGTATGCGTAGATTGATGCATAGGAGAGAACAATTGAAGGATTATTACAGGAGATAAGTGAGGCCACCTGTGGTTGGGTGGGGCTGCTGTAATTAGTGCTACAGATAAAAAGAGGAGCGTGCTGATTTAGCCTCGTGGAAGTTTATCTGATTCATAGTTTTGTCAAGATCATGGTTTTGCTGTTTCCCTGTTCAAGATTGCGTGTGGACTTTCTGGACTTTGGAATTGGACTCAATTTCCCACTTACTGGGTGAGAAATTGGATTGCATTTAACCTGTGCCTTGTGTGTACCAAAAAATCCCTTTGACATTTAAAAATGGAGTTTTTTCTGCTTTTCTGTTGATAAACACTTTTGGTTTTCCTTCTATCGTGTGGTGTGTGTCTTTTTGGACCAATTACCCTGTAATTACGAGCGGTTGGGACATACCGACAGAACACTAAATGCCCAAGGTGCACAGAAAACTGTTACCTTCCCACCAAGGTGGTCAGTCAGTTTAAAAGTCAGTATATTTCTCCCAATAATCTGGGTCCTCATTCTACTGATCTCAGAAGGATGGAGGGCTGAGTCAATCCTGAGCCAATCTGCATCGAACTCTAGGCAGTGGGCAGAGTCAACCTATAATACTGCATTCTAATCACTGTGTTAAAGAGCATCAGGGAATTGTGTAGCAGGTGCCCAAATTAAGTCAGAGATGCTGACACGATCTTATAGTTCCATTTAAATAAATACATTTTACATCTATATTTACATCAAACGAGATAGTCAGGCGAACAGGAGCATCATGAGATAAATCACAGAATGTAGCTGAATGGTTCAGCAACTGGCAACTCCAAATCTCCTCCAACAAATGCTCTGTCCTACACTTTGGTAAAAAGAATCCGAATACTAAATACACACTTGGACAAACTGAACTCGCAGAGGTCCCTAACTCAGTCAAAGACTTTGGAGTACTCATTTCCAATGACCTAAGTGCCAGAGCCTACTGCAACAGCATTGCCAAAAAAGCACTAAGAGTCACAAACTTAATTCTACGCAGCTTCTTCTCTAGGAACACCAATATACTAACCAGAGCATACAAAACATTTGTCAGGGCAATTCTTGAATACAGCTCACCTGTATGGAATCCACACTGCATAACAGACATTAATACAATTGAAGGAGTCCAGAAATACTTCACAAGAAGAATCCTCCACTCCTCCTCACACAACAAATTACCTTACTCCTCCAGACTTCAATTACTATGTTTAGAAAATTTACAGCTACGCCGCCTCTGAACTGATTTAACTGTTGCTCATAAAATCTTACATCATAATGTACTCCCTGTTAGTGACTACTTCACCTTTAACAACAACAACACAAGAGGACGCAATAGATACAAAGTTAATGTAAATCACTCCAAACTAGACTGCAGAAAATACGATTCCAGCAATAGAGTGGTCAACGCCTGGAATTCACTACCGGACTCTGTTGTTTCTTCCCCCAATCCCAAAATCTTCAACCTTACATTATCTACAATAGACCTCTCCCCTTTTCTAAGAGGTCTGTAAGGGGCGTGCATAAGTGCACCTTCGTGCCTACCGTCCTAATATTTTCTATCTCTACTTTATACTTATATTATGTTAAACTTACTACAATACTATATTTGTATGACAAATAAATAAAATAAAATAAAATAGGCAGAAAAAAGGGCAGGAAAACAGGGAAACTCCCGCTCCACATGCACAACAACCAATCACAGAGCAGATTGCATCATGCAGGAGCCAGCACTTTCCAACCAACCAAAACCACAACTCTGTGTTCTGGCTCATTGCAGAACCCCACTGCTCCACCTACTAAATTTAAATATCTTAATAAAGAGCTGCTAAAGAAGCTACATCTACTTCAGATCGAAATATTGTAGACTTCAGTACAAACAGTGCCATGCTAAATCAAATGTGAATTGCGTTGCAATGCCTACAAAATAAGGGATAATCTGATTGGCTGAAAGAGCTCAAGTAGAAAAAGCAATATAAAGATATTGCTCCTATTATTCCAAGTCCATTAACAGAGAGAGAGAGAGAGACAGAGAGACAGAGAAAGAGACAGAGAGACAGAGAGAGAGAGACAGAGAGAGAGAGACAGAGAGATAGAGAGACAGAGAGAGACAGAGAGACAGAGACAGAGAGAGAGACAGAGAGACACACACAGAGAGACAGAGAGAGAGAGAGAGAGATCTCACCGGGAGAAAATTATTCCCTTAATAGCATTAACAGCAATTGGCTGTGTAGACAACTGTAATCAATGTAATTGCCAGGAGGGGAAATTAAGATCCTTCATTATGAAATAATGGTAATATACTCAAGTTCAAATAGTTTTATGATACTACCAAATGCTAGTTTATTATATTTACCTGGCACTCCCTTTCTTGTTCTCTTGATGTATTTCTTATAGGTCTGGCTATTTTCATAATCATTTTATAATGTGACTACAAAGAGAGTTGAATAGCCTCCTCAGTTAAAACATGACCTGTCAAACATGTCACATGACATGATTCAGTTAAGGCAACTATTTTTCTTTTTTTATAATGTTATAGTTTTGATGACATACAATACCCCAACCTTCAAACACTGAAAATTATTACAATCCAACTACATAATCTTACTTTTCTGTCTGAAAAATATGAGTATCTCATTCCGAATTTAAAGCAACCTGAACCAAGTTTGAAAAATATAATTTTTATTGCAAATATACTCTTCTGGGGATGAAGCAAGTAGGTTTTTTTTATCATTTTGGAAATTATGAAATTTGAAATTCAAAAAGCTTTGCAATGTTCCCTGCATCTGGCATTATACTATCTTTGGTAACCTGTGTTTGTTAAAAATAATAATAATTACAAGTCTTACTGGTGCAAGATCTTGTTCCTTGTTATGCACTGACTTTTTCCTTTTCTGTCTTTCTCACATATCTACAGAACTGTCAATCCTCATCATCAGCAGGTTCATTTAATAAGTGCATTTCAGCAAATATTAAAAAGACAATCCTAAAAAAATGGGGCAAACATTGTCTACCAAATGTGTAATGTTCTTTAATACTGTATATGCATTTTGGCTTCATTATGTTGCTAATGCTACTATTCTAACCTTCTCCATAAATGTTGCCTCCAAACAGCATAAAAGCATCTTTAGATTTGATTTTGACCATGGCATGTGGTAATTGCTTTTGTTCAAAGATATGCATGAAAAATGATGAGAAAGATAAAATTTAGAATCCGACTTCAGATGCTATCTCAGTTTTTGCATGCATTTGTATAAACAGTTTCTTCCCATTTTGGCATGCTGCACTTCTATGTCCTTTCCAAATCTTAGAAGTAAACAGTTGCTGTTTGTGATGAGCTGCCAGACTGTTTAAATAGTGAGGCTACTATTTTCCAGTTGCACTGTTTTCTCTCTGTGGTTTGCACAAGTGAGGACAGTCATTTCTTATGTAACTACAGTAAGCTTATATACAGGAATTCTAGAAATTTCTGAAAACTTAACATATTTATAGCATTTTAATAATATATTGTTTTATGCTTCTGTATAATTGTAAAGATTATCTTTAATATACACATGCACATTCATAAACATATACAGTGATCCCCCGTTTATTGCGTCCCCAACCATTGCGAACAGGGTACTTCGCTATTTTTCAACCCGGAAGTCAAAAATACCATCTACGCATGCATGCCGGGCACGCATGCGTAGATGGCAGCGGCTTCCCTGGGTCTTCCCCCTCTTGCTGGCGTCAGCGAGGAGTTTCCCCACCGCCCACGCAAACTCCTCGCTGCCGCCCGCCCTTCGCCCGCCCACGCCGTTCATTCTCGCCGGTTTTGAGCTGAGTCCGGAAGCGAATTCGCTTCCGGACTCAGCTCAAAACCGCCGATAGCAAGCGGCAAGGAACGGCTTGTCTCGGCGCTTTCGAGCTGTCAGCTCGAAAGCGCCGAGACAAGCCGTTCCTTGCCGCTTGCTATCGGCGCTTTTGAGCTGTCCGGAAGCGAATTCGCTTCCGGACTCAGCTCAAAACCGCCGATAGCAAGCGGCAAGGAACGGCTTGTCTCGGCTTGGTATCGCCGGTTTTGAGCTGAGTCCGGAAGCGAATTCGCTTCCGGACAGCTCAAAAGCGCCGATAGCAAGCGGCAAGGAACGGCTTGTCTCGGCGCTTTCGAGCTGTCAGCTCGAAAGCGCCGAGACAAGCCGTTCCTTGCCGCTTGGTATCGCCGGTTTTGAGCTGAGTCCGGAAGCGAATTCGCTTCCGGACAGCTCAAAAGCGCCGATAGCAAGCGGCAAGGAACGGCTTGTCTCGGCGCTTTCGAGCTGTCAGCTCAAAAGCGCCGAGACAAGCCGTTCCTTGCCGCTTGGTATCGCCGGTTTTGAGCTGAGTCCGGAAGCGAATTCGCTTCCGGACTCAGCTCAAAAGCGCCGAGAGCCAGCGCCCCCCGGACCCCCAACCCGGGTTTGGGGGGCTGCTAGGAAGCCCTCCATGCCGGTGGCAAACAGCCGCCCCGCCCCCAATCTTCGGCTCCTCGCTAGCGCTGTGGGAGTAAAAACACCGTCTGCACATGCGCAGACGGTGTTTTTACTTCCGCATCGCTACTTCGCGAAAACCCGCTCGTTGCGGGGGCTCCTGGAACGGAACCCTCGCAACGAGCGAGGGATCACTGTATTCATAAACACACACACACACTGTGTAAATACATAGTCTATATGTAGACACACTCATATAAAGCTTTGTTCAATTTATATTTTGGCTGTGGATGCAAAGTCTTTTTAGAGTTGGATGGCTTGAACAAATTTGATACATAAAATAGTGAATCACAAAATGTAGAAAAAAAACATTGCATCCTTTTGTCACAGTAAGACTGTTATAGCAGAGAACAGGCTTCTCAAACTGGTTGAATAACAATTCACAGACAATTTCACTAAGTGTCCTGCTGGCTGGGATTCTAAAAAAGGCTGGCTTGGTGGAATTTTTATTTTTATTCCCAGGAATTCTGTTAGCCAGCATTTAAAGAAGGAGCTCGCATATACTCCCTCCTGCCCAGAGGGGGGCTGCTAAGGTGGAACAGTGACGTGTGCTCGCCCCTGTGGCTCTGAGTGCTAGCAGAGTCCAGTGCAATTCTGCTACTGCAGCTGTGCAGATAGAAGAATTGCATGCGGAGATGCAAGTGCACCTTTGTTTCGGCACAGTTTTTTGCTTCTGTGTGTACAGAAGCTAAAAACCGCACCAAGGTGATTCTGCTACCTGCCCAGGTGCAAGAGCAGAATTACGCTGGACTCTGCTAGCACTCAGAGCCACAGGGACGAGCACACGTCACCATTTCACCTTAGCAGCCCACCTCTGCTCCTGCCACTTCTAGGGATGCATGTATACGATGGAAGTAGAGTTGGTAGCTAAGGATACAAAAGGGAGCATGGAGATGGTGTCATGTAATAATAATAATAATTGTTCTGTCGGGCTCTCTGGTAGACTCCTCCCAAAAATTCACAGGTACAAATTTCAGACACAGACACGTTTGAAAATTCAAAACAATGTTCTTTATAATGAAAATTCATTTAACCTAAGCCCTCTTTTGGTATAGCAAAGAGCACTCATCTCCAAACAAACTGGTAATTTGTACAAGTCCCTTATCAGTTCTGTGATAATTAGCTTGCAGCTGTGAGGCAATTCACAGTCCTTCTTCTTTCACAAAGTGAAACACACTTTGCTCTGGTTTAGTTTCAAAGCGGGGAAAAATCAGCACACAAAAGGTCAAAGTCAGTAAAGCAGTCACGAAACACAATGATCAGATAATCCTCCACAATGGCCAAAACCACAGGCTGCTATTTATAGCAGCCTCACTAATTACCACAGCCCCACCCAACCAAAGGTGACCTCATTTTCTTCGATAATAATCTCTCAGTTGTTGTTGCCTATGCATCGCTCTCCACATGTGTGGCTGTATCATTAACTCTTGTTCTGAATCCAAGGAGGAGCTAGATAATTGATCTCCTTCTGAGCTGTCTGCCCCACTCTCCTCCTCCCTGTCACTCATGTCTTCTTGGTCAGAGGAGCCTTCATCATCAGATTCTACCGGGGGCAAAACAGGCCTGCAGCATGTGGATGTCTCCCCCACATCCACAGTCCTTGGGGCAGGAGCTGGGCCAGAGCTAACCATAAATAATAATAATAATAATAATAATAATAAAAATAATAATAATAATAAAAATAATAATAATAATAAAAATAATAATAATAATAATAATAATAATATTTTAAAAAACTACTGTGGGACTTCCGACTTCAGAATGACTGAATTCTGAAGCATAACACACCAGACATCCTGATTGTGGAGAAAAAGAAAGCATGGATCATCGACATCGCAATCCCAGGAAACAGCAGAATTGAGGAGAAGCAGTTAGAGAAATTAGTGAAATACAAAGATCTAAAAATCGAGCTGCAACGTCTCTGGCATAAACCAGTGAAAGTGGTCCCAGTGGTAATTGGTACGCTGGGCGCAATGCCAAAGGATCTCGGCGGACATTTGAAAACCATCGGAATTGACAAAATCTCTGTCTGTCAATTGCAAAAGGCCACTTTACTGGGATGGGCAAACATAATTTGCCACTACATCACGCAGTCCTAGGTGCTTGGGAAGCACCAGACTGGTGATGAAATACAAAATCCAGCATAGTGATCTCGTTTGCTGAGTTGTATTGACATAATAATAATAATAATTTATTAGATTTGTATGCCGCCCCTCTCTGAGGACTCCGAGCAGCTCACAACAACAATAGACAATATACAAATCTAATGTTAAAAAACAATTTAAAAAACCCTTATTATAAAAAAACAATCACACAACCTAAACAAACCATACATAGAAAACCATAGTAGCTAAGGGGTATATCAGTTTCCCCATGCCTGGCAACATAAGTGGGTTTTCAGGAGCTTTCGAAAGGCGAGGAAGGTGGGGGCAGTCCTAATCTCCAGGGGAGAGTTGATTCCAGAGGGCCGGGGCCGCCACAGAGAAGGCTCTTGCCCTGGGTCCCTCCAGATGACATTGTTTAGCCGATGGGAAATGGAGGAAGCCCACTCTGTGAGACCTGATCGGTCACTGGGATTCGTGTGGCAGAAGGCGGTCCCAAAGATAGGCTTGGGGGACATAACTGACCCTTAGCTGTTTGATTTTATATATGGTTTAATTGGATGGTATGACTGCTTTTTATAATGGGTTTTTGATAATTGTTTTTAATATTAGATTTGTGCTTTGTATTTTGTTGTGAGCCGCTCCGAGTCTTCGGAGAGGGGCGGCAAAGAAGTCTAATAAATAATAATAATAATAATAATAATAATAATTATTATTATTATTATTATTATTATTATTATTATTATTATTATTATTATATTCTGATCCGATGCCATGTAGATTACACTGAACTACTTTTCTTTTACTTTTCCTCTTTTTTGTGCCTTAAATTCTTTTTGATTCCAATATCTTATACCATTTTCCACTTTGCATAATTTTGCTTACTGTAAAAGGGAATGGTTTCTAAACTCTGCCTAATCCAGGACATTCAAATTATCTCCCCCTATCACCCCAGTAATATAGTCCACGTGTCTTCTTTTTCTTTCTTGTTAGAATAGTCAGAAAACGCTGGTAACTACAGTTATGCTTTCACATCTATTTTGGGAGCTTTCTTTTGTCAGTGTGCCAAAGAATCTATTAAACATTAGTTTAAAATCTTATGTTCTTCCTATCATTTTCAACTGAAACTTTCTAATTTTTCATAATGGATTGGGCAAATTCATGGAGCATATATTTATCAATGGCTATTACACAATGTTATACAATATTAATATCTTATTGATGATGCAGTGGCTAGAATGCAGGATTGTAGGCTAATTTCGCCTATAACCAGGAGTTTGATCCTGACTCAGCCTTCCATTCTTCTACAGTCTGTAAAATGAGGAACCAGATTGTTGGGGGCAATATGCTTACTCTGTAAACCATTTGGAGAGTGCTGTAAAGCACTATGAAGTGGTATATGCCGTGTTTCCCTGAAAATAAGACACTGTCTTATATTAATTTTTGCTCCAAAAGTTGTGCTACGTCTTATTTTCGGGGGGTGCCTTATATTTCTCAAATAAGACAAATTCACAGGCAGAAAAGCTGACACCCCCAAAGAAAGTGTACTGTACGGTACACTGATTACGGTACGGTACCTGTCAGTATGGCACCCACACACACAAACGATGGCACTTATATGGTACAACAGTATACTCCCGCTATTGCAGCTTCCGGCCACCAGAGGAACTACAATCTATGCACTGTAGTGGAGACTGTAATGGCGGTGAGACAGCAGCAGACTGTGTCTGCTGTACTGGATGGTACAAAGCGATGGAAGGAGCCAGCAGAGGATGCCACATTATTATGGTACTGCTATGAACAGCTTTGAATGGTACCGTATGTTTTTCCACTGTACCGTATGTAAACTTGACTACGCCTTATTTTCGGGGGGTGCCTTATATTAGCAAATTCTGCAAAACCTCTGACATGCCTTACTTTCGGGGTACATCTTATTTTTGGAGAAACAGGGTAAGTCCAAATGCTATTGCTATTTCTAGTATCAGAGAGGCAGTATGGTTCTGTTAGTAAAGCTGAGGAACATGAATGGAAGGATACCTGTTCTGCCGAGCTCGCGGCACGAGCCCCCAATTAAGTACAAAGGTAGAAAGTCAGACACACACACGTGAAAAAGTCAAGAACACTGTTTATATCCAAAGTAAAATAGAAGCAAAACACCATTTTGGTAGTCAAAGGGCCCACCTTCAAAGCAACAGACTTGAATGTGGTGAAAAACAATAAACAAACACAAAGCAATTAACAAGCAGCTGTGAAGACGTCATAGCCAAACGTTTTCAAACTCACACATTTGATTATGGCTTAATTTCAGAGTTCTGGTATCAATGCAAAGAGAGTCTTTGGAGAATCCTGAGATGAAAGCCACTTCCTCTGTCACCGAACGGATAAACTTCCACACTCTGAGGCCAAAATGCTGCCAATTTAACGGCAGCCCCAATTAGTTGAACCACACCCAACCACAGGTGAAACTCCCTTATCTCCTGTAGTATTTATGCAGCTGCTCTTTCCTAGTCATTGCCCTGCGGCTGCGTACGTCAATGATTGTCTCTTCATCTGAATCCAGCAAGGATAATGAGGATGACTGCCATGGGCTGTCTGCCATGACCCCCTCTGAGGATCCCATTTCACAGTCACTCCCTGCTTCCCACGCTTCGCTGTCCGAAGCAGTCGGCAGTAAAACTGGCCTCTGACACTGGGAAGATTCACCCACATCCACCCCCACAGTCCTTGGGGCAGGAGCTGGCTCAGAGCCAACCACAACAGGTATCATTGCTCTCCCTTCTATTTGTGAGCTAGTCAAAAGTCATAGTTGGCCCAAAATACAAAAATCAACTTTGGTCTAATTCAGTTCAGTTTTTTTCTTTATTGTTATTGTAATAAACATCACAAAGAATGGTCCATTTTAAAAAAAAAAAGCTATCAGACAAAGAACTTCCTCTGCAGGATACATGCCGCTGAGAATAAGATAAGCAGCAGGAAGAAAAAGTGGAGAGATAAAGAAATAAAAAATGAAAGGTAAATGTCAATATCAAGAAAAAGAGAAATACAAAATACCCCAGTGCACATTGATTGCCTTCTCACAGTTGTGTGTGTGTGTGTGTGTATGTACACTGTAGGGGAGGAGTGTGTTCAGATTAAAGTTTGCCCAGAGCTAAGATCATATGAAGAACAATGGATACAATTAATTCAAATTGATGATCAGGTGAATTGAATAAAACTAAGCTGGCTATATTCTGAAGTGGTTCATTCTTTCCTATTGTGGTAATAAAGAAATGCCAAATCTTCTTGGATTGCTTTAATTTTGGTTAATGCAAAGGAAGCTGTGTATTCATCACCATCATATTCATAGGAATCAAGATCAACTTTTGACAAAAAATATATAAATATTTGACATGAAATACTATATGCAGCCAATTCCAATCCACTAGATATGAAGGAACATCTTTCAGTAACTGCATTGCACTGAAAAATAGCAGGAATAAATAATCATTTAATTTTTATTCAGCGATTCTAGATTCATAAGATAAATATAGGTCGATTAATAATGGTTTGGTTGGCTAAGTAATTATATGCTGGTTCAAATCCATATTGCACCATGCTGGTTGCATGATGTGATTTTAAAAAGACTAAATCAGAAAAGAAGTGGGAAGAAAAATAAAAATAGAAAGTTTATTTTTTTTCCAGGAATGAAGAGTTCTGTGAAAGTGCAAATAGTACCATTATTTACAGGTTTTGATAGATTCCATGGCATTCCCTGCCTTCTGTTTATGATTAACCGATTTTCTTGTTTAGTCTACATTGAGCATCTTAATTCTCAAGAGTCTGAAATAAAACAATCTATAGCACATAAACTGCACTAGTATATCATAACAAACGTGTTTTGTTTGATTAGACCTTGAAACCAATCTCAATTCTATAATATTTTCTTCTCCAAAATTTCAGCATCTATTCTAAGGGAAGATGATGAAATATACAATGCAGGAAAACACTTCCTGGAGCAGAAAAACTTGAATCAGAGCTTCAGGCCTACATGCAGCTTCAGGACTCTCCAAAAATCAGTGATGAGCTGCCAAAATTTTTACCGCCCCATTGTAGGTGTAGCTTATTTTGTGGCTGTGGCTTGATAGTCATGTAATTGGGTAGGAGTGGCTTGCCGGCCATGTAATCAGGTGGGAGTGGCTTAACAATCATGTGACGGGGGTGGCTTAAAGGTCATGTGATTGGGTAGGAGTGGCTTACCGAAAAGATACCTTTTCAAATAGGTGCTTGGACTCTTTTTCAGTTGATTAAGTCACATTATTTGAATAGCCACAAAAAGGACAAATGATAGACAGTATTATTTGTTGAGGAGCACAGTGACATTTTAAGATTTTCTACTGAACCCACAAGGTTCAGTTTGATAATAAATTAGGCAAATACTGTAGCTCAATTTTCTTTAATCTCTATAAAAGTTCAGTTCTAGATAATGATTAAAATCATTCAAGCGTTTATGGGTAAAAACATACTATTTAACTACGTATTTCCTATTTTAAAAGTAATTAAGGGTCATACTAAGGAAGGACAATAAAAAAAACCTCCTCCTCCTCCCACCCAAATTCCGAGCTTTTATTTCTTTCCCAATGGGTTTGCATACATTATTTGATTATTTTACATTGATTCCTATGGGAAAAATTGCTTCTACTTACAAATTTTTCTACTTAAGAACCTGGTCACAGAACTAATTAAGTTCTTAAGTAGAGGTACCACTTTAGTTCGCAATTACCAATCTTTATCAGGCTTGGAGAGTGGCCAGGCCAATATCTTTCAGACCCTGCAATACTTGGCAAGAATGCAGAAATGAACTAATTGTCTCCTACAAATTCCACTCCCCTTTCACTCCGCTTTTATTCTCTCTGGGAGGAGGCCATTCATTGTCCACCTGTGGCCTTATTCCCAAATCGAGCCTTGTTTGTTTATTTATTAGTTATATTTATATGTTGCCCCACTCCAGCAGGACTCTGGGTGGCTAACAATAATCACTGCTACTAAAAACAGTATTAAAATATGACAATAGTAAAAAAAAAACTATAAATACATAAAAACACTAAAATCATTCATACATTCACTCATTCCTAATCCCAGGCCTGCCGGAAAAGCCAGGTCTTAAAGGCTTTCCGAATGACCAGTAGGGTGGGGATAGTACAGATCTCTGGAGGCAGTTGATTCCAAAGGGTTGGAGCCACCACGGAGAAGGCCCTTCTCCGTGTTCTTTAGCTGTTACTTGTGTCTGGCAACTCTGCACATACGCTCCAGCTGTTCATCTGCCTCACTGCTGTCAGATTCCAAAGGCAACTGATAGCTGTCAGACTGCCCTGACCCCATCTCTGCCTCCGATGCAGAGCCTTCACCAGACTCCAGGACTGGCCCATGTTCCTCCCCAACCTCCTCACTGTCCGAATCTGCTGCCAGATTCACCCACTGGCCACTGGTGGTCCACAACAGTGACAAGGAAGAGAAAAGGGGGGTAATTGATGGGAATTAAAACCTTTCCTTTAGTCATATACAATTTTAAAAACTGCCACCTTAAGCCAGTCCTGATCAACGACTCAATTTCTTCCTTCTTGTTTGATAAAGCTTGGTCCCATAAGATTCATGTGTCTATGCATACATATGCATACAGGTGCAAGAGAGAGAGATGTCAAAGTGTTTGTAAATTCCTGCCCAGCAAACCGTCATAAATAAATGTTAAAGATGGGAGTAAAGTAGAAATTAAGAAGGAACATCAAGAGATTTGGGGGGAAATTGAAATAAAACATAGCAATGATATTTATTTAAGGCATTTAAACTTCTATTTCAATTAAAACTGTGCTGAGTCTTGTCTCTCCCAGTCTCATCCAACAAATTATCTGTTTTTTTCTTATCTCAGAATTCTTTAGAAATTCTTTCCTTTTTGAGCTTATTCTATTGTTGTAAATGTGCTGCTATTTCTACTGGTTTCTTTTAATTACACACCTACTCTATTGCTTTGCAAACCCCCTGTCTTACCAAACTTCCTACTCAAGGGAAAAGTTGTGTTATGATATTTCTTCCTGTAGGATTTAACTTAAACTTGGGAAAATAAGACATTGCAAATAACACCAGATATTTTTATTCAATGAAAGGACCCCCACAACATGGGGCTACCTTTGAAAAGTGTTCGGAAAACTTCAGGTCGTGCAGAATGCAACTGCAAGAGCAATCATGGGCTTTCCCAAATATGCCGATATTACACCAACACTCCGCAGTCTGCATTGGTTGCCGATCAGTTTCCGGTCACAATTCAAAGTGTTGGTTATGACCAATAAAGCCCTTCATGGCACCGGACCAGACTATCTCAGGGACCGCCTTCTGCTGTACGAATCCCAGTGACCAGTTAGGTCCCACAGAGTGGGTCTTCTCCGGGTCCCATCAATTAAACAATGTCGTTTGCGGAACCCAGGGGAAGAGCCTTCTCTGTGGTGGCCCCGACCCTCTGGAACCAACTCCCCCCAGACGTTAGAATTGCTCCCACCATCCTTGCCTTTCGTAAGCTTCTTAAAACCCACCTCTGCCACCAGGCATGGGGGAACTGAGATACTCTTTCCTCCTAGGCCTTTACAATTTTATGCATGGCATGTCTGTATGTATGTTTGGTTTTACAATAAGGGTTTTTAACTGTTTTAATATTGGATTGTCATATGCTGTTTTACTACTGTTGTTAGCCACCCCGAGTCTACGGAGAGGGAAGGCATACAAATCCATTTTAAAAAAACAAAAAAAACATCCTTCAACCATCTCAGAACTAAAGTGCATGAGCCCTGCACCCCAATGATAAGAATTTAATAAATAAAAAATTTGCATAAAATTCTTGGGAACAATTTTTTCCATCAAACTGAAGGAAAACAGGTGGAAGAAAATTTCTAATTGCAACAGAATATCTGTATGCTGGATTCCACTAGGATAGGGAAAAAAAGAAAAGGACACACAAGCACTAAGGAAAAGGTTTCTTTGTCTCTTAAATGTCTTTTTTTCAGCTATGCAAACAGGTAGCAAAGATAAGTGGAACCCACCCCTGGAATATTTCCCATGAAATGCCAAGGGGCATTTAATGCCAATTCTATAATTGGATTAATGTACATTCTTTATTTACATTTTTAAAGTAAAAGCCAGAAAAAATATAATTCATTCTGAATATTTCAATAAAGTCAATTTCTTGGCATTATAATTTAATTCTCAGCTTTCTACTCCATTTCTTGCTCTCTTATTGGGCCTGCTCATTGAGAAATATTACTTTTCATTTTAGACCCTTAAAATGAATATGCAGAGACTTTCTAAAGGCTCTTTTTATTTATCAGAATGTTTGCTGATATATCTTGTAAAAAGATAAACAAAATGAAGAATTGTCTCATTTTAAAAAAAAACAAGGCCAGCTTTATTAGCATAACTCGTCTCTCTTCCTCACTTGAAGCAAAATTATGCTCCAGTTACTGCACAGAAATATACTTCAGATGAAGTATTGTGTTCATTTGTGATAAGAGTTAGGTTCCCCGACTAAAGAGTCTTTAAATTCACATAGTCAGCGAACCTATTTCCCAATCTTCTTGCTGTCTTTATAAAGTAGAAAGAAAATAAAAGCATCTCCTCTTTTTCTCTATCCCATTTTTCCCATTTATTCACAACATCTTATCTCTCTATTTGTTCACTGAATTGACAAAATAGAGGTTGCACTCCAACATTAATATGAATACTCTTCAGTGGTGGGTTGTTACTAGTTCGGACCAATTTGAAACCAGTGGCAGAAATTCGCCTACTGTCACCAAACTAGTAATGAAGGCTGGCTTGCCATGCCCCTGAACTGGTTAACTGCTCACCGCTGCTTGAAAGCGGCTGGCAAATAACTCTCTGTGCATGCACAAAGGCTTCTGCACATGCACAAAGGCTTCTGCGCATATGCAGAGGGTCAGTACCTAGATGTGACACATGCATGCGCATGTGAAGCACGCACTTCCAACATGACTTTTGTACCTCGAAACCGGTAGGGAAGGTAAGACAAACCCATCCCTGATACTTCCTTCCTTCCTTCCTTTTTTTCATTCTTTCTTTCTTTCTTTCTTTCTTTCTCTCTTTCTTCTTTCCTTCCTACCTTCCTTCCTTCCTTTCTTTCTTTCTTCCTTTCTTCCTTTTTTTTTCTTTCTTTCTTCCTTCCTTTCCTTCCTTCCTTGTTTGTTTGTTTGTTTGATTGATTGATTTTTTTTTTATGCTGCCCTTTTCCTTACACTCCGGGCGGCTTACAACATGTTAGCAATAGCACTTTTTTTAACAGAGCCAGCATAGCCGCCCCGAGTTTTCGGAGAGGGGCGGCATATAAATCCAATAAAACTAAACTAAACTAAACTAATATTGCCTCCACAATCCAGGTCCTCATTTTACCCATCTCGGAAGGATGGAAGGCTGAGTCAACCTTGAGCCGGTGATGAGATTTGAACCACTGACCTACAGATCTACGGTCAGCTTCAGTGGTCTGCAGTACTGCACTCTACCTGCTGCGCCACCCAGGCCCTTTAATGGTTTTGCATTTAGTGAATCACCTTCCGATTTATACCAGCAAAATGCTTGACAGTCCCCCTCCTCTCTCTTTTACACATTTGTCACAAGACAACACACTCTTCAGATGCTGCTTTCACACACTGATCCCAAGTGGACTCTAAGACGGCTGAACAACCTTCTGTCCATATTTAGACAGACCTTCTGTCCAATTACTTGCCAAATGTTCAGTCCACACTTCCAGCTCCTGCAGCCCCACTGATAAATTCTTCTGCTACTGTGTCCTTCCAGGTTGTGGGCTTAGAAAACAACTATCAATAGCTTTACTATCTGTATGTTTATTTGTTTGCAATATAGACATAAAAATATATGTGTATGAAGTTAAATTAAATACATATAAGGACAGTTAAAACATCAACATAAACTGCAATTGAAAGCCCAACAGCTTGCTTTAAAGTATAAATGCCTTTCTTGTATTTTTCCATATTTGGCTCAGAAACATTTGCTACAGCTTCTGCAATAGCAGATTTTCAGTAATGTGTGAACATAGTATTTATTTGACATGTGGAATTTGGTTTTAATTACTATTTTTCCCTTACCTGAGATACCACTTTGGTTTTAGAACAGCTTACAGCTGCATAGTTTCATTGTTTCCCCTATTACTTGAAATAGAAAGGTTTCATTCCAGCTCCTAAATGGACCAATAAATACTGCAAAGTACTGCAATTCTTATCCATTTAGATTTGGGGTGAAAAAGGGAAGGGAAAGATACAGTGGTACCTCATCTTACGAACGCCTCTTCTAACGAACTTTTCAAGATACGAACCCGGTGTTTAAGATTTTTTTGCCTCTTCTTCCGAACTATTTTCACCTTACGGACCCAAGCAGCTGCTGCTGGGATGAAGGGGTTTCTTTTCCCCCCCTTTTTTGAAGAAAGAAAAGGGAGGGGCAGCTTGGAGGAGTAAAAATTTTGCATGCTTGCAAAGGCACTGAAACGATGTCTTTTTAAGAAAGAAAAGGGAGGGGCAGCTTGGAGGAGTAAAGATTTTGCATGCTTGCAAAGGCACTGAAACGGTGTCTTTTGAAGAAAAAAAGGGAGGGGCAGTTTGGAGGAGTAAAGATTTTGCATGCTTGCAAAGGCACTGAAACGGTGTCTTTTGAAGAAAAAAAGGGAGGGGCAGTTTGGAGGAGTAAAGATTTTGCATGCTTGCAAAGGCACTGAAACGGTGTCTTTTTAAGAAAGAAAAGGGAGGGGCAGCTTGGGGGAGTAAAGATTTTGCATGCTTGCAAAGGCACTGAAACGGTGTCTTTTTAAGAAAGAAAAGGGAGGGGCAGCTTGGAGGAGTAAAGATTTTGCATGCTTGCAAAGGCACTGAAACGGTGTCTTTTGAAGAAAAAAAGGGAGGGGCAGTTTGGAGGAGTAAAGATTTTGCATGCTTGCAAAGGCACTGAAACGGTGTCTTTTTAAGAAAGAAAAGGGAGGGGCAGCTTGGGGGAGTAAAGATTTTGCATGCTTGCAAAGACACTGAAACGGTGTCTTTTGAAGAAAGAAAAGGGAGGGACAGCTTGGAGGAGTAAAGATTTTGCATGCTTGCAAAGACACTGAAACGGTGTCTTTTGAAGAAAGAAAAGGGAGGGGCAGCTTGGAGGAGTAAAGATTTTGCATGCTTGCAAAGGCACTGAAACGGTGTCTTTTTAAGAAAGAAAAGGGAGGGGCAGCTTGGAGGAGTAAAGATTTTGCATGCTTGCAAAGACACTGAAACGGTGTCTTTTGAAGAAAGAAAAGGGAGGGGTGCCCCCCTTGCCTTTCTTCCTCCCCACTCACCCTTTAGCCTAGCCTTGCTTCTTCCACCTGCCCCCTTTAGCTGCTCCTCCCTGCCCTCTGTTTGCCTCCCTTCTAAAGTTTGGGATTTTCCTGAAGGATTTGCAGGCATTATTTGCTTTTACATTGATTCCTATGGGAAACATTGTTTCATCTTACAAACTTTACGAACCTCCTCCTGGAACCAATTAAGTTTGTATCATGAGGTACCACTGTACATTGTTGATCCTGATTTTTAAAAAGTGGATAACTCAGGGAAAGAAAATTCATAATTAAAAAAAAAATCAGCTCGTATTTCAAGAAAGAAATACAGTCTTTGGACCCGTTCAATTTTATCAGTATCTTTTGATATTATGAGCAAATCTATTGCTGCAAATTACGGTATATCATCAAGGGTACAGAATCAAGTTGAATACAACCTTTCAAAGCAGATATAATGAGAAGTAGAAATAACCTTGAGCAATAGGAGCAAAAATTGCAACCAAGACAACAATCAGATAAAAGAAATTTGGATCAGAAATGCAATCTAAGAAAGCATCTCTTATTTGACCTTTGACCCTTGTTTTCAGGAAGACAAAGGAGGGAGGAGGGAAGTTGCAAGATTCTGTAACTATTACCTTATATTAAGCCTATTTTTTTTACAAAAAGGATTGCATTTATAACTGTTTTACTAATCCAGTACACCTTAGAGCAGTGTTTTTCAACCAGTGTGCCATGGCACACTAGTGTGCCGCGAGACATGGTCAGATGTGCCACGAAAAAGGAAGCTCAGGTTCCAGTCTCGCAACTTTTTGCTGAAAGAGAGAGAGTGAGAGAGAGAAATAGAGAGAGAGAGAAAGAGTGTGTGAGAGAGAGAGAGAAAGCAAGAGAGAGAGAGAAAAGAGAGAAAGAGAGAGAAAGCAAGTGTCAGAGAGAAAGAAAGCAAGAGAGAAAGAGAAAGAGAGAGAAAGAAAGCAAGAGAGAAAGAGAGAGAGAAAAAATGAGCAAAAAGGGGAGGGAAAAAAGATAAATGAGAAAATGATTGAGACATAGAATGAGAGGAAAGAGAGAGAAACAAAAGAGAGACAAGTGACTCTTGATTTAAAGCATATGATAAAAAGCACCCAAAGAATAAGAGAGAAAAAAACCCCAGCCCTCACCTGTTTTTTGGAAATGGTTCAAGAATGTGTACACATACACACACACACACACACACAAGGGTGGGGAGGAGACAGGGATGAAAAAAGAGAGGAAAGTGTCTTAGGGTGTCATTTTGTGTCATTTTGGTTGGTGGTGTGCCCCAGGATTTTAAAATGTAAAAAATGTGCCGCGGCTCAAAAAAGGTTGAAAATCACAGCCTTAGAGGGCCAATAGGCACTAGTGTAAATTTTCTCTGGAAAGGCACATATCATTGTCCCACCCAATCAGGAGGGCAAGGTTAAATTCACTATTGCACTTGCAGACTGTCAATTTTTTTAAAAAAAATCCCAAAGAAAAATTATTTGCTTCTCCTACCCTACTTCCAACATCAGAGATGTGGCTGGCACCAAAAGGTATCCGTGTTTACAATTTGTTTCCACAGCAACAATCTGCAATTTTAATACTATGTTCTCGGAGAGCTCACAAACCAACAAAGCAAAGATCTGAAAGAGAGATGGCACAGCAATCCTTTCTCTGGGTACTCAGCAGCACTAATACCATTTGATTCTCTCTTTCTCGTAAACACAAACACACATATTATACACATGCATTCCACTGACAGTAACATCATAGCTAACAAGCATTATAACGCTTCGTAGATATGTGACCAGTCCCTTGTTGCACTCCCTGTTGGATTTCAGCTTGTCTTCTTAGTTACAAATATTTTATCAGAACCTTCCGCTGCATCCTGTCCAATAAATATACCTACAAAATGCAACATTAATTTTCCTATGTGAAATCTCACGGAATACATTATGTGTGGCTCTGCAGGGTATGTGTTGCATAATAGTTGTATCTATGCCTTGCAATGGAACAAAATCTTGATAAAATCCACAATTTAGTGTATTTTGGAAAGCAGCAGGAATATCTGAAATATCTGGCATCCATACTAGTATGTTCATATTATAATAATATGAACTCTCTGGGCTACCTAGCTGGGTTTCTACAAACATAACTTTATTTCAAATATCAATATCAACTTCAAATATCAACCAACAAATGCTCTATCCTCCACATTGGCAAAAAGAATCCAAACCGCACATATGAACTGAATAAACAATCACTCACTGCTAACCCACACTCAGTAAAAGACCTTGGAATACTAATATCGAATGACCTAAGTGCTAAAGCCCACTGCAACAACATCGCCAAAAAAGCATCTAGAGTTGTTAACCTGATCCTACACAGCTTCTGCTCAGGCAATCTCACACTACTTACAAGAGCCTACAAAACTTTTGCCAGACCTATACTAGACTACTGCTCATCTGTCTGGAACCCATACCACATCTCAGACATCAACACCCTTGAAAATGTCCAAAGATATTTCACCAGAAGAGCCCTTCACTCCTCCACTAGAAACAGAATATCCCACGAAAATAGACTAAGAATCCTGGGCCTAGAAAGCCTAGAACTACGGCGCCTAAAACACAATTTGAGTATTGCCCACAAGATCATATGCTGCAACGTCCTACCAGTCAATGACTACTTCAGCTTCAACCACAATAACACAAGAGCACGCAACAGATTCAAACTTAATACAAACCGCTCCAAACCTGACTGTAAAAAATATATGACTTCAACAATAGAGTTATTGAAGCGTGGAACTCTTTACCGGACTCAATTGTGTCAACCCCTAACCCCCAACACTTCTCCCTTAGACTCTCCACGATTGACCTCTCCAGGTTCCTAAGAGGCCAGTAAGGGGCGTGCATAAGTGCACTGGTGTGCCTTTCGTCCCCTGTCCAATTGTCTTTTCTTTCTTTCTCCTATCTTATATACTCTCTTCCTTTCATATATCCTCTCCTCTAAGTTCACTTTCACCCTCATTTATATTATCACATGTCTATTTTTCTTCCTATGTATTTGTGTATTGGACAAATGAATAAATAAATAAATAAATATAAGGTTTATTGAGATTAGCCCCATCTCTGTTAGACTTCTGGAAGGCCCTTTACCGGCCTTGGGGGCCCCCAAGAACAGCCTGCAAGATGGGCTGTATGAGATTAAGTGATCTTTGCTCTCCTGTTTATTGGATTTCATCTGTTTATTTTATGTCTTTATTCTGTCTGCTTTGTTTATTTTTTCTTGTTTTAGATTGCTATGGGATTTTTAACTGTTGCATTGCATGCTGCTCACTCATATGATTCTAAGATGTGTGGCTATAAAAATACACTAAGTAAAAAAAAATAAGGCTTTTTTTCTAATTAGGTCTGTGATCACTCTAACACAACTCAGCCATACATACACTCTCAAATCAGCTTTATATCTAAATTTATCCTTGAGAAGAGAGAGGGAGAGACAGAGACAGAAAGAGAGAAAATGATTTATTACATCTTTGGAAAAGGAATTATCATTATACTATTCTAACTGGGATTATGAAAAGGGGGGAAGTTTGCAACCCTTTCATGGTATATTACTGTAGCAGCAGCTTAGCTAGTAATGTTATATGCTGGGTGCAATTTCCCCAACAACAACAATATTTCAAGAGTCCTGTTCTCAACTCTTAGAACACCAAGCTTAGTTCTATAATACCTCGTTCTCACAGTGGACTAAATGAAATTTTATGGAGAGAAATCAACATTACAACATCCCTCCCAATTGTTCTGAAGAAAAATGTCACCATGAATTCTTAATGTACACAAAGTGAAAAACACCTCTTTGCCACATATTGCTCTGCAAAGCTTGTTTAGTGCTGGCACTAGCACAATTTTGACTGTGCTCCACACTGACAGGGCACTTACAGATTATATAACATATAAAGTCTGAATTTTAAGTACATAGATTTTATTGCTCTTGAGCTGATTTCTAATTTAATTGTGTGTGGGGATTTACACATTTTGCATATGTTACATTATGGGTCTGTTCTATTTCCTTTTCTGTGAATTAAATAAGCATGAACATGCATTTATATTGTATGCATTTTTATCCAAAGTTGGCATTTCTATATTCCTTTGTGCCCTTTGAAAATATGTTTGTATGTATTTCTTTAATGCGATGGATCAATTAGTTGAGGGAATAAATGATCTAAAGAGTAATCCAGTTTTATTTGGAATCTTCCACTGGGAATTGAGAATGACATCCTTGTTCTTAAGCTTTAGCTACCACATCTCCTACTTTGTGATAGAAATGAGGGGTCCTTGGTGTTTTCTAAGCTTGGTTGTTTTCTTGCAGATGTTCCATTACCCCACTAGGTTACATTAACAGTGCTAGGAAGGACTGGGGTTTGCTCACAATTTATATTCTAGGGCCGTGATGGTGAACCTATGGCACGTGTGCCACAGCTGGCATGCACAGCCATATCTACTGGCACACAGCTGTTGCCCTAGTTCAGCTCCAGCATACATCTGCATGCTGGCCAGATGATTTTTGGTTCGCACAGAGGCTCCAATAGGGCATTTTTGGCCTTCGGAGGCCTCTTGGGGTGAAGGAGAGTGTTTGTTTTCACTGGAATATTGTTTTTATTATTGTTGTGAGCCGCCCCGAGTCTTCGGAGAGGGGCGGCATACAAATCTAATAAATTGAATTTAATTGAATTGAAAACAAATCTAATATTAAAAAGCACAAAAAGTTCCTTCCTAGGCATGAAAGGTTAGAAACAAATGCTAGCTATCTAATGCAGCCTGAGTAAAGGATGACTTCTTGAGGAAGAAATGTACTGTAGCCTCTTTCAAGGAAGTTTTTTTTCCTTCCCTCAAAGAAGCACTAACGGACTCTCGTATTTAGTTGCACACATCCCTAGTGACCTTCCAAAGATGAAGCCCCTAGATCACAAAATTCAAGTGTAAGAGAGACCTGACCATTTCTTCAGAATTCACAAACTCAAGCAAATGCCAGATGATTTCAAAACACCCTTTCCAAGTCACGTCCTTTGGATCTATACATGCAGCATTGCAGTAAATATGAATGATTTTTCTCAGCAAAACAACTGGCAAAAATGTTACATCAGCCTGCAGGGAGATATGACTTGCCTCTCTTTCCTCAAAAGGAAACATGCCGCTGCAAACAATGCCACTGAATGACATTCTGCCAATGCAGTAAGAGCAGAGATATACTGATGCTTTACCACCCTTATTGCTGTTGACATTAGACTCATAGCAGTATTTGGTCAAACTCAGCTCTTGTTTCCATCACAATGCTCTGGACATTATTTTTGCTGCTTCATCATTGACAGCTTCTTGGTAAACTAAGGAGCTCCCTTAGGATCAAACAGAGAAGCTGCTTGAGAACAATCTCATCCAATGCTCACTATATCTTAATTCCAAAATTGGACATGACTTTTGGAAGAACTGTTCACAGTGAATACTGCTAAGAAAATCCCCAAGATTCTACAGTTAGATACCTAAGTTCTCAAAGGTAGGACTCTCTAATCAATCCACCATGCTTTAGAGTTCAATGGTGATGACTCGTAAAGCTATCCAAAAACTGACCATGAACTGTTCACCATGAATACTGCTAAGAAAATCCCTAAGCTTCTACAGTTAGATACCTAAGTTCTCAAAGGTAGGACTCTCTAATCAATCTACCATGCTTTAGAGTTCAATGGTGATGACTCGTAAAGCTATCCAAAAACTGACCATGAACTGTTCACCGTGAATACTGCTAAGAAAATCCCCAAGCTTCTACAGTTAGATACCTAAGTTCTCAAAGGTAGGACTCTCTAATCAATCCACCATGCTTTAGAGTTCAATGGTGATGACTCGTAAAGCTATCCAAAAACTGACCATTGTTAAAATACTCAACAATGTGCTCTTTCAGATCATAGGCCACCTGTCCCAAAATAAAGATTCAGTTAGATTCATACTGGGAAAACTGTTATTTTACATATAACAAATCCTTAATATAACATCAGAACAATTAATTCTGTACAGATTGTTGCGTAAATGTCATAGAGATATTACATACCCCTTAACTACAAAATGTTTTTTCTGTAGGACATTGAGGCTTAAAGTATTGCATTTTGGTACAAAACTATAAATTAAACATTTCTAAAATAGTTAATCTGTTCTAGAATTAATAATAATTTAGTCACCTTTCCCCAGCATTCCAGAAGATTACACAGGTTAGAAGTTCTGGATTTCAAACCCATTCCACAAAAAAGAAGGATTGTCTTAGCTAAGAATTGTTGTATACAACAGCATTTCATTTCAAAGTATCCAATATCTATTTTGGCAATGAAGAAGGGCAGTGAAAAAATAGGATAACACTGAATGTTCTCTAAAAAAAAAATAATTACAAATCAGTCTTACTCTTAAAATAAAGTTTACATAATTTAAAATGTTCTTTTCTAGAACAACTTTGGCCAAAATTCTATTGCAGTATTTTCATTTCTATAATCCTTACCCAGAGACCCAATACATTTAAATAGCACAAGCTTTGGAAAGGTTGTCTCAGAATCCATGTCACTATTAGCATTTTAAAATAAATATATGAATGTATAGCAATTCTGTAGGCAAGTTAACAACACCAGCACCAACCAGTTTTGCTCTAGTCATGCAATATATACATATATATGTGTGTATATATCCTAGTCTCCCTTAATTTTCAAATTCAGCAAAAAAACATGTGACACATACAGACAGAATTGTCAGCTATCAATAAAATTAATTGCCTTGGAAATGGCTCTGGGTTGGGCTGAGAGGCAAATAAGGAGCTGTGATGTTCCTTCAATACACCAGGGTGATTGACACAAAAATATGTAACCCTTCCCTGGTGCAGAGCTGAAGGGATTGGATACTGTAGCCTAGAGGATAATTCTCTGCCTTACAAGGCAAAGGTTGCAGGTTCAAATCCCAGTGGGTATGGCTAGCTGATGAGGCCAAAATAAGGCCGAAATAGATCTATCCTAGTCTCCCTTAATTTTCAAATTCAGCAAAACAAAAAAACAAAAAAAAAACATTTAACATATATATATATATATATATATATATATATATATATGTATGTATGTATGTATGTATGTGTGTGTGTGTGTGTGTGTGTCAACACAGAAAGATAAAGAGAGGAATGAAAATAAAATACATATCTAAAAGCTTGTTACATTGAAAATAAAATACATATCTAAAAGCTTGTTACATTTTCTCTCCCTTTTGCAAGCAACTCTTTTTGATCACATATGCTGTCCTCAAAGTAGTGTGTAAAGATAACACAAGGAACCAACCGATTCATTAAATATATATGGAATGCCACCACTTACCTGTCAGGCGATCAGCAAAGACAAGGCAGCAAAGAGAGGACAGAGAGGGGGAAAAAGGGGGGAGGGGGCTAGAAGGGATCGTTCACAGCTTATAAAGGATATGGATTGCACACCATCTTGATGCACCAACTACGAGGGCTGGTTGTCTGTTTTAGGCAGAAGAAAACCACGGGGGCCAAATCAGGATAGGGTACATTTGGGTCCGGTGGGGGCACATCAGCATCATCCTCATTGTCCTCGAGGTCTGGGGACGGCGGTGGCTGTTCCAATGAAGTCGGTGGCTCACTCATTCCCAGATCCACGTGTTCCAGGGAGCACATTGTAGGGCTGTTGGGAATCGATGGGCTCCCCAAATGCCAGGCAGAAGAGTGGTGGGAGCCATGCTCTGCCATGCTGGCACAAAATGAGAACTCCTGAAAGGCATTAAAAAAAAAGGGTAGTTGAACATTTCCTCCCAGTGGATAATATAGCAATAACAATAGCACTTAGATATAGACTTCACAGTGCTTTACTGCTCCCTCTAAGCCAGGGGTCCCCAAACTTGGAAACTTTAAGACTTGTGGACTTCAATTCCCAGAATTCTCCAGCCAGCTATGTTGGCTGGAGAATTCTGGGAGTTGAAGTCCAGACATCTTAAAGTTGCCAAGTTTTATTATTTATTTATTTATTTATATTTATTTATTTATTTTGTCCAATATACAATGAGGGTTTTAGTGGGTATATATCTATATACACATAGCAAAATACATGATGAAGGTTATAGAGGAGATACTCATAGTAAAATATATCTAAGAAATAATAGAGAAGAAGGTATAGTGATAGAACATATCAATGGAAGAATAGAAGAAGAGATATAGGAATAGGAGAAAGGTATAGGAGATATAGGAGAGCAATAGGACAGGGGACGGAAGGCACTCTAGTGCACTTGTATTCACCCCTTACTGACCTCTTAGGAATCTGGATAGGTCAACTGTAGATAATCTAAGGGCAAAGTGTTGGGGGTTTGGGGATGACACTATGGAGTCCGGTAATGAGTTCCATGCTTCGACAACTCTGTTACTGAAGTCATATTTTTTACAGTCAAGTTTGGAGCAGTTAATATTAAGTTTAAATCTGTTGTGTGCTCTTGTGTTGTTGTGGTTGAAGCTGAAGTAGTCGCCGACAGGCAGGACATTGCAGCATATGATCTTGTGGGCAATATTTAGATCTTGTTTAAGTTTGAAGACCTCTGCTCTAAGCAGTTTGCAGAGTCAGCATATTCCTCCCAACAATCTGGGTCCTCATTTTACCGACCTTGGAAGGATGAAAGGGTGAGTCAACTTTCAGTACATGAGAATCAAACTGTTGAACTGCTAGCAGTCAACAGGATTAGCCAGCAATATTGCATTCTAACCACTGTGCTACCATGGCTCATGATTCTCTCTCATTTTTGGCTGATTCTTGCATTGACAAGAAACAATGTTGGACCATGAAATGATTAGCTAAAACTCCAGTTCATACTGAACGCTTTATCCTAACTCCTTTTCATGCCATTTAATGAAAAACATTTTGTTTCATTTTAAAAAAATAGAATCATTATTACCATCCATCCACCAATTTAAAAAAAAAAAACAAGGCGTCTGCACCATCCTGATTAGTATACTGGGGATGTGAGTTCTCTGGATCCAGGGTCAAATAGCTTGACAACCAATATGCCCTGCAAAATTGTCTCGTATTATGTCAGAATGTTAAATATGACCCATGTTGTAGCCAACAGAATGTTTGGTGCCACATGAGTCCTTTTAGGATTGGGTGGATAGAAGTCAAGCAGATAGATAGATAGATAGATAGATAGATAGATAGATAGATAGATAGATAGATAGATAGGTAGGTAGGTAGGTAGGTAGGTAGGTAGGTAGGTAGGTAGGTAGGTTGGTAGGTAGGTGGATAGATGGATAGATGGGGATAGATGGATAGATGGATAGGTAGGTAGGTGGGTAGGTAAGTAGATAGATAGATAGATAGATAGATAGATAGGTAGGTAGGTAGGTAGGTAGGTAGGTAGGTAGGTAGGTAAGTAGATAGATAGATAGATAGATAGATTAGATAGATAGATAGGTAGGTAGGTAGGTAGGTAGGTAGGTAGGTAGGTAGGTGGATAGATGGATACATGGGGATAGATGGATAGGTAGGTAGGTAGGTAGGTAGGTAGGTATGTATATGGATAGATAGATAGATAGATAGATAGATAGATAGATAGATAGATAGATAGATAGATGGACAGATATGTAGGTAGGTAGGTAGGTAGGTAGGAAGCTAGATAGCTAGATAGCTAGATAGCTAGATAGCTAGATAGCTAGATAGCTAGATAGCTAGATAGCTAGATAGCTAGCTAGCTAGCTAGCTAGCTAGATAGATAGATAGATAGATAGATAGATAGATAGATAGATAGATAGATAGATAGATAGATAGATAGATAGATAGATGATAGATAGATAGATAGATAGATAGATGATAGATGATAGATAGATAGATAGATAGATAGATAGATGATAGATAGATAGATAGATAGATAGATAGATAGATGATAGATAGATAGATAGATAGATAGATAGATAGATAGATAGATAGATAGATAGATGATAGATGATAGATAGATAGATGATAGATAGATAGATAGATAGATAGATAGATAGATAGATAGATAGATAGATAGATAGATAGATAGATAGATAGATAGATAGATAGATAGATAGATCCTGGATCTACTGCATTCTTTATTTCCATTAAAACTGAATGCAGTATGATTCAGCATCAATAAAAGCAAAAAGGTTTTTACACAAGTGTGTAGGATGTATCATTCAACTGTGTAGGCACAGCCATCCTATAAAAGGGTGGCCACCGATTTAGATGGGTTTAAAACATGGTGGGTTCTAAATCTGATTGCTACCAGTTTGCGCACACGTGCACATGCAGAAACATCCTGGGTGGATGAGCGGATCCTCCTGCTGACACCGATTCGCCAAACCAAGAACAATCCACCACTGGTTTAAAAGGAGTCTGCATAAACTCTCCCCCCCCCCCAGTGCCCACCCAAAAAATAGTAGGAATCAACCTCTATTTAATTGCTTACTCCTAAATAAAACAACACATCTTCAATAGTAGCTGCTGAGAAAGAGCAGGCCTTCCTTTCCATACTTGTCAGCTTCCTGAATCATTCTAGTTCCCTACTAACTGGCACAGAATCCTGGCTCAGAATCCTGGCTTTTTGACCCAGCAGTCTCTTAGTGTGTACCAATTTGATTGTGCAACTTGGCATTTTATCTTCTCAGACATGGATGTCTCACTCCATTTATCCACTTCATCTCCTAATTCAGGGCTTCCAATATTAATTATCAAATTAGGAAATTGCTGCTTTATCAAACCAATATCAATCCTAAATACAAACTATAAACCACATCAATGGATCCATATATGCCATGAAAACTGCATTTTCTTTTCAAAAGCATTCTAGCTTAGCAAGATAATTGTATAAACAATGATGGGAGAATGATGTTATTATGACAGCACAGGAACGGGTTGTGAAAATATCAGAATCACAGGAATGGCAAAATCGAGAAGAAAAGAACAAAAACTTGTTTGAAAGTTTGGAATATGGACATCTCGCTAAAACAGAAAGAAATGAAATGATGGCTTACGAGTCTAAAAGTTGACTTTGATTCCATGTGGGGTTGAAGGAACTAAGAGGGAGGAGAGTTTATAAAATTGTAACTGTTAGATCCTTGCCGGAATGAAGGACTGCAGACTTAGCGTAAGTAACGGTTCTTTTTATTACAGAGCAGAAGGTAACGGTTTAAGGAACAAAACAAGACAACAACATGGCCGTGCCTGGCAGCTATATATACCCCTAGCTGCCAGGCTCAGCCAACCAATCATCTTGTAGCATTTTCCCGCCCAAGGAATATGGGGCGGGTACAAGGCCTAACTGTCCTCTGGACACAACAGTAACCATCATTTGAAAAGATATTGTATGTCATTTTATTTCCAAACTTGGTTTTTAGTTTCCCTTTCTTTTTTCTTTCTTTCATTTTGTCATTTATTCTTTATTCTTTATATTTTTAAGAAAAGCTTAATAAATATAACTAGCAAGAAAAATAAGTAAAATAAGACAAAAAGATTTCAAAACCAATATTAACTGATTTCAAACTGAAAATCTGTGAGACGGGCAGCCATAAAAATTCAATAAATAAAATAATAAATCTTTCTAAAAGAGGAGGTCTTGATCCCTTTTCTGAAAGTAAACACCTAAATTCAACTTAGCAAGTAAATCAGTACAATTTGCTCTGATACAATCCAGTACAAGAAGGAACTAAGCCCATTCGAGAAACAAAACACCTACTGAAACGCTATTTCATCTGCCTTTAATTATTTCAAAACCAATCCTGTAATAAAATGAGAGAACTGTACAATACTGGCTTCTTCAATATAATTAATACAAAAAGAACCAAAGGTTACAAGAAATAATAGAACATAGGACTCTTTATTTTTTTTAAAAAAACCTGAAACACTGCTGGATTTAATACCAAATGCCCCACTCAATAGCTTTCAAAAGCTTATAATGACTGTTGACTGGATTTTAAGAAATGCCACCAATTGTCTATGACAAGGCCTGCTCCACTAGTAGGCATTTTGTCACAAAAGGATGACAAATTATCAGCTGCTACCAGAAAATGGGAAAACTGTGTGAAGAGTTTTGTGTCTCATTTGCTAAAATCATTTGCCTGGCTTTGGGTTCAGTGCACCAGGACTTTGGAGAATGGGAAAGGGGTTGAGAAGACCTTGGATCAGCTCAGGGTTGTTTAAATCTATCTATCTATCTATCTATCTATCTATCTATCTATCTATCTATCTATCTATCTATCTATCTATCTATTTATTAGATTTGTATGCCGCCCCTCTCCGTAGACTCGGGGCGGCTCACAACAATAACAAGAACAATGTAAGAACAAATCTAATAATTTAAAAAACACTAAAAACCCCATTATTAAAAGCAAACAAACACACAAACATTCCATATATAAACTGTATAGGCCCGGGGGAGATGTGTCAGTTCCCCCATGCCTGATGGCAGAGATGGGTCTTAAGAACTTTACGAAAGGCAAGGAGGGTGGGAGCAGTTCTAATCTCCGGGGGGAGCTGGTTCCAGAGGGTCGGGGCCGCCACAGAGAAGGCTCTTCTCCTGGGTCCCGCCAAACGACATTGTTTAGTCGACAGGACCCGGAGAAGGCCAACTCTGTGGGACTTAACCAGTCGCTGGGATTCATGCGGCAGACCAAAAAAAGGTTGAGATTTGACCTGGATTTTATTTAAAGAAACTTGCTGGGCAGTCACAGGAAGGATAACTACCACAGGTGGTGTTCTGCCGGGCTCTCTAATAGGAGCCTCCCGAAAATTCAAGGGTACAAATTTCAGACACAAACACGTTTGAAAATTCAAAACAATGTTCTTTATCCCAAAATTCAAAATAAACTAAGCACTCTTTTTGTATTGCAAAGAGCACTCGTCCCAAAACAAACGGGTAGTCTGTACAATTAACCTTAAGCAGTCATTAAGTATTTAGCTAGCAGCTGTGAAGAAACTTCCCACCCCTTCTTCTTCCAACAAAGTGAGACACACACACACACGTTGCTCTGCTTTGTTTTCAAAGGCGTGAAAAATCAACAAAGAAAGTCCAGAAACCAGCAACACAGAATTCCTGATGAACTGCGATCAGATGCTGTTTCACAACGGCCAAACCCACACGCTGCTATTTATAGCAGGAGCCCTAATTACTGGAGCCCCACCCAACCACAGGTGGCCTCATTTTCTCTTGTAATAATCCTTTAGTTGTTGTCTCCTATGCATCACTCTACGCATGCGTGGATGTGTCATTAATTCTTGTTCAGAATCCAAAGATGATACAGATGATTGATCTCCTCCTGGGCTGTCTGCCAAATTCCCCTCTTCCCTGTCATTCATGCTGCCTTGGTCAGAGGAGGCTTCATCGGGAGCAAAACAGGCCTGCGGCATGTGGATGTCTCCCCCACATCCACCTGCACATTCCTTGGGGCAGGAGCTGGGCCAGAGTAACCACAACAGGTGGCAAGTAGAATAAACAGGTTTTGGGAGTAACCCAGTGATGGGCTACCGAAATCTTTACTACCACACTGTGGGCATGGCTTATGCATTTTGTTTCAACATCTTTCACTGCAAATTGGGTGTTCTGGGGTGGAGCTCCAAATTTTGCTACCGGAACTGCGTTCCTTGCCGTTCCTGGCCCATCACTGGAATAATCCTTCCAATTTCCATCACCAACTCTTCTTTCTCTCTCTCATATTTACTCCACCCTTCACAACAAAATATGCTTACGCAATTTCCTTGAAAGAGATTTATTTCCTTCATCTGAAAAAGTGGCCTCAATACATGAAATCCAACGATAAAATTACGCAGTTTTAAAGATGCCTCTAGCTTTAATGATTTCATTTACTGTTGTCTTTTAATAATAATTTTCAAAGGGATGTTCAATGTAGTTTTAATGGATTTGCATTTATATAAAGCATCAATTGTTTGAGTTGAGGGGGGAAAGGAGGAGCTATGCAAATATTTGTGATTATTCTGGTTTTCTCCTGCATTTGAGAAGATTCAGCAGACAGAAAGTACTTTAGGATACACAGAGAGAAAGACACAGGGGGAGGGGGAGGGGGAGAAGGAGGAGGGAGAGGTGGGGGAGAGAAACATATACAGACATTTTTAATAGTGAAGTGCAAGAACAGAACAGAAATAAAGACAGAAAACTGCAGGATATTTCTTTCCAGTGTCTTATACAATGGCCTTCCAAATCTCTATGTAATGAAAAGAGCCTTCTCATTCTGCATTATGAACAGGGCATCATAGAATAGCCAGCCGTTGGCCTAGATAGCAACCCAAGACTATTTTAAAGTATCAGCTCATAGAAAAATCCAGTTCTCAACACCACAGGATTTATTAATGCCAATGATCCAAAACACAGAGGTTCTCTCTCTCTCTTTCTCCCCTCCCCCCACCCTTAATCTCTTCCCTCAACACTGAATGTTATCTTTCCTGCAATTTTTCTGTTTGTAAACTATATTTTCTGTTCTATAATACACACTCCATTTCAATAAACTTTGCTTAATCTAAACCAGAGGTCTCCAACCTTGGTAACTTTAAAGCTTGTAGACTTCAATTCCCAGAATTCCTCAGCTAGCTTTGCTGGTTGAGGAATTCTGGGAGTTGAAGTCCACAAGTCTTAAAGTTGCCAAGGTTGGAGATCCCTGATGTAAATACTTTGGACTTCCTGCTATTTATCTGGAGAGTCTTTCTTCTCTTCATCGAATTGTCATTAGGCATTCCAGCAATGTTTGTTTATTTATGTTTATGTTTATTTAGATTTGTATGCCGCCCCTCTCTGCAGACTCGGGGCGGCTCACAACAAAGTGAAAAAACAGTTTACAACAAATCTAAATTTCTACTAAAAACATTTTAAAAACCCCATTTTCTAAACACACATACATACACACATACCACTCATAAATTGTATATGCCCGGGGGAGATGTCTCAGTTCCCCCATGCCTGACGACACAGGTGGGTCTTAAGGAGCTTACGAAAGGCAAGGAGAGTAGGGGCAGTTCTAATCTCCGGGGGGAGTTGGTTCCAGAGGGTCGGGGCCACCACAAAGAAGGCTCTTCCCCTGGGGCCCGCCAACCGACATTGTTTAATTGACGGGACCCGGAGAAGGCCCACTCTGTGGGACCTAATCGGTCACTGGGATTCGTGCGGCAGCAGGCGGTCTCGGAGATATTCTGGATCATTCAAGATGTTCCACTGCCTCACACTCTTTCGTGTGTATTTTTATACCCAAATCTACTTTGTTTTAATAATTCTTATTTCATTTCTTTCTATCTGAAATCAGCTTACTCCGAGGCACCAGGATTAGACATAAATGGGTTGCATATTAAAACCAATATAACACACTGGAAACAAATTTACATCATACTGGAGTTTTCTTAATTCTGTAAAGATACAAATATTTTGCTAGAAAATCTGGATGATGGAAAAGAAAGCTGTCCATCAACGGAATGTTCTATTATTTCCTTTCTTTTTTTAAAAAAAGATTGGCTTGCTTTCAAAATACTGTACATTGTTAATCTGAGTAACTTGAAAAAATATTTTAAATATTTTAGAATAAAAGTTACAGTTACATATTGTTCCATTTTTAAAATAAAACATTCCCACCACTTCTAATATTCCAACTGTGGGTGTGTTGCTGCAGCTAAAACAGCATCAATATGCAGAAGGATGACTTATCTACAGATTTGGAAATGCCACATCTCCAGAATCAGCAGCAAATCTCCCCAATTCTCAGAATTTGAATTCCAGAATACTTACTTTGCCTTTCTGTTCCTTCTCATCCTAAAGATGCACATCTACCATTATACAGTTAATCTTCTATTTTTCAGCCTTGGAAAAATCTGAGACCTCAGAATTGGGGTCCCTAAGGACAAGAGTCAAACTACAGAATCATCAAGCTACAGAATCATCAAGCTACTACCCTCCTTGCCTTTTAATAGAATCCTAAATCTGGAATTGACCATAACCCAACATCCTGCTCAGTGAAGGATCCTGTAAACGAGTGTTTCTCAACCTTGGCAACTTAAAGATGAACCGGGTTGAAATCCACACACCTTCAAACTGCCAAGATTGAGTGACATCACTCTGGAGCATTGATGACTGTCCAGCATTTGTTGAAGATCTTTCACAAAAGATAATACACCACTTTATAGACATGCACGTTGTTACAATGACAAAACTTTCTCCTGATATCTAGCCTGATCCTCCTTCCTTGGATTTTAGTTCTAGTCCTATCTTCTGTTGTGGTTGGCTCTGGCCCAGCTCCTGCCCCAGGGAATGGGGAGGTGGATGCAGGGGAAAATTCACCATGTCACAGGCCTGTGTTATTGCCGACAGAATCAGTTCAGAGTTTAGTTTCCTTGGAGGAAGAAGAAGGTGGGAGTGACTCGGCAGAGGAGGGCTTGGCACACAGCCCAGGCAGTCAATCTCCCTTATCTTCCTTTGATTCAGATGATGACGTTTTGGACCCACGCAAGCGCAGAATTATGCATAGAAGAGACCAAGTAAGAACATATTACAGGAAATAAGGGAGGCCACCTGTGTTTGGGTGGGGCTCCAGTAATTAGGGCTGCTGCTATAAATAGCAGCATGTGGGTTTGGTCATTGTGGAAGAATATCTGTTGCAGTTTCATCAGGAATCTTGTGTGCTGGACTTTGTTGCTTTTTCACACCTTTGAAACCGAAGCAGAGCAGTGTGTGTGTGTGTGTGTGTCTCACTTCATTGGAAGAAGAAGGGGTGTGAAGTTTCTCCACAACTGTTGGCTAAGTACTTAATGACTGCTTAAGGGAAATTGTACAGACTACCTGGTTGTTTTGGGAAGAGTGCTCTTTGCAATACAAAAAGAGTGCTTAGTTTATTTTGACTTTTGTGATAAAAAGTCTCCCCCCCCCCATCCACAGTCCTTGGGAAAGGAGCTGGGCCACAGCTAACCACAACAGTACCTAGAATACACCAAATACAGTCAGACCCTGGCAGAGTAGAGTAGAACAAATGAGACATATGATCTGGACTTTTTACTTTTCCTAACATTTTGAAAAAGTATGCATAGGGTTTCTTTCCCTAACATACTTCCAAATAATAAGCTGAACACGCACTGTTCTGGTCTTGGAAACAGTAAATGACTCCTTATTCTTTTTTTCTTTCTGAAAATGGTGTGTGTTGAGCCTATCTTAGACATACACTTTTGATATTTCCTGCCTCAAAAGAGTAGGAATCTGTAATTCAACATTGCATTTAAACATAAGCAAAAAGTCCTGAAGCCACAATTTGTTTCTTCCAGGGAGACGACACAAAATTGTTAAATTGTTAAAAATTATGACCTCCACAATCCTGACAGTTCTTTGTCTTATCAAGATTGAGACCTTGTTGGCTCTTCAGCACTCTAGGAGTGTTCAGACTCTTCAAAATCCTCAGGCAGATCAGAATAGAGGCAACTCTAACATTTTCAGGACTATTGAAAATATTTGGGAGGGGAAAAAAAGTGCTTTGACTGACTTGCTAATTACAACCTTTTCTGGAGGCTGTGACTACAGTGATTCATTTCCTTGCCATCTCCTGGTTAGACTACTACGATTTGTTCTTTATGAGCTGTCCTTGAAGATGACTCAGAAGCTCCAGCTGGTGGAGAATATGAGCACCTACCTACCTGATGACTCAATTAAACTGGTATAGCAGAATGGCACCAATATTACAGGGGCTGCACTGATTGTCAGATTCCAAGTGCAGTTCTAAACTCTTTACGGCTTGGGTGCTTGTTACCTTTGAGATCATCTATTCCAGATCGAATCTGCCTACCTACCCAATGCATGTAAGCTAAGGGGCGTGCTATGGGTCTCCAATCTCCAGAAATAACAGGGCAAGGCCACAGTTGTTGATAAATGATAAATGCTTCTTTCTGGAACAGTTTTGCCCCCTTAAGTCATGATTAGTGTTGGGCGAACCGAACTTGCAAAGTTCGGGTTCGTGCCGAACTTTGCAGTGTTCGGCATGCCGAACCCAAACCCGGACTTTTTTAAAAGTTCGGGTAAATTTCGGGTTCAGGTCCGCAAAACGCTGCCACCCAGGAGGACAGTGGGGAATCCCATTGTGGGATTTCCCACCTCCTTTTGCTTGCAGCACCGCAAGCAAAAGGAGGTGGGGAATCCCACGAAAGGATTAGAATTGCCCCCACCCTCCCTGTCTTTCGTAAACTACTCAAGACTCATGGGAGAGTTGAGATATTCCTTCCCCCTAGGCCATTACATGTTATGCATGCTATGTTTGTGTGTATGTTTGGTTTTTATAAATAAGGGTTTTAGCTGTTTTATTAATGGATTGTCACATGCTGTTTTTATCCTTGTTGTTAGCCGCCCCGAGTCTACAGAGAGGGGCGGCATACAAATCTAATAAATTATTATTATTATTATTCCAGGGGTGGGGTTTTGATGTCACGGACACTCCTTCCTCCCCATTTCAGCCGCCCAGGAAGTAGTCTCCATGACATCAAAGCCCCACCCCCGGAATCCCACTGTGGGATTCCCCACCTACTTTTGCTTGCAGCGCTGCTGCGGCATCCTTTTCTGTAAAAATAAAAGGAAGCAAAAGGAAGATTTTTACAGAAAAGGACGCCGCAGTGGCTTGCTGCTGCTCGGGTTCAGGTTCGGGTTCAGGTTCGGTGAACTCACCCGAACTTCACTTCATTGGGTTCGCTCAACACTAGTCATGATGGCTACTATCCTATCCTCTCATTCAGAAAACCAGCTAAGGTCACACTTTTTGTAGTAGCCCTGTAGTAATTAAGCTTAATATCAACTGTTCCAAACTTGACTGTAAAAAATACGACTTTAGTAACCGAGTTGTCGAAGTGTGGAACTCATTACCGGACTCGGTAGTATCATCCCCTAACCCCCAACACTACCCTTAGACTATCCACGGTTGACCTCTCCAGATTCCTAAGATGTCAGTAAGGGGTGTGCATAAATGCACTAGAGTGCCTTCCGTCCCCTGTCCTATTGTCTCTCCTATATCTCATATACCTTCTCTTCTATCCCTATATCCTTTCTACTATTCTCTCATAGATATATTTTATTCTTATATTGTCTCTTCTATTCTTTCTCTAATACATTTCACTCAAGTATATCCTCTATAAACTTCATTGTGTATTATTGTGTATTGGACAAAATAAATAAATAAATAAAATAAAAATAAATAAGGGCAGTTATCTTGGCCAACTTGAATTCTCATAGGTATTTTTAACTAGTTTCATTGAGGTTTATATTATTTTAAAATTAGAAGCCACTTAGACTTCTATTACTGCAAATATGCAAACAATTATAATTATGGGGAAAACCTCCCCAAGCCATTTAAATAAAGACTAACTGCGTTTAGCATCCAAGGATGCTTCTGTAATGAGATGATTTGAAACATGGGTGGCCGTTAAATTTTTAAACAACTAAGTAAATAAAGGTTTCAAGAGGATGCCAAACCTGGAGGCATAAGTGCAGCATCAGAAATTGGGGGTGGGGGAGGAAGTGTCCCACACCACAAACTTTATTTTGCAGACTCTACTTTTTTGTGTTGCGGATGCATTTTCCATCACAATAAATTCAACTGGAGGCAAATTTTCTTATGTAAGTAGATGGGGGATCCAACTCTGAAAGGACTGAGAATTGAAATTAAAATGTATTACAATTAGTGTTGGGCGAACCCAACGAAGTTCGGGTTCAGGTTCGGCACCCAAATTTTTTTTAAAGTTCGGGTTCGGCACCTGAACCTGAACCCGAACTTATGCCAAACTTCCGCGTTTGGCATTCAGGAGACTGCCAAGAAGCGCCCTGGCTGTTTCTGAATGTGACAGCTGGGCGGCGGCGCTTCCCAGAACAGCTGGGGAACTGTCGGCCGGTCGGGAGGCACAAAAGGAGTTGGGGAATCTCACAAGGGAATTCCAGGGGCGGAGCTTTGACGTCACTGAGACGTCCTTCCTGGAGTCCCCGTTTCAGCCAGCCAGGAAGGACATCTCAGTGATGTCAAAGTTCCGCCCCTGAATCTCCTCGTGGGATTCCTCACCTCCTTTTTCGCCACCCGACTGGCCGACCACTCCCTGGCTGTTTTGGAAGGTGACACTGGGTGGCGACACTTCCTGGTGCTCTCCCGAACCTGAACCCAAACTTTTGCCAAACTTTTGCAAAAATTTGGGTTCGGGTTCGGTATACCGAACCGCGCAAAGTTCAGTACGAGCCCGAACTTTTCATGTTCAGTTCGCCCAACACTAATTACAATTACAAAATGTCTCGATGGAAATCCCATTACCCTTGGTTTTTAGAACTACAAGCCTATGCATACTTTTCCAAAATCAAGTCCTGCTGAAAATTAGTTTAGCTGAATTCCTTTTAGTTCTGCTTTGTAAGACTGTAACCTTTGTTATTCCATGTTCCAGATGAACACGTAAGGACTTATTACTCCATGTAAGACTATTTGCTTTTTTCGCTGGATGCACACTGTTCTGACTGGGCACCACAATGCTCACTTTTTACCTTGATCCTGCTACTTAAGCCATAATGTAAGTATTGAAATACATTCCTGCATGGTGATTACCTGTCTGGTGCCTGTCAACCCCATGCCTTATAGCAGTGATGGTGAACCTTTTTTCCCTCGGGTGCCCACAATTCAATGCCTGGGGAGGGCAAAAACAGCTTCCCTGCCCCTCGGAAGCCCCCTGGAAGCCGAAAACAGCCTGTTTCCCAACTTTTGGTGGGCTCAATAAGCTCATGTTTCACCCTCTCCAGGCTCCAAAGGCTTTCCTGGAGTCGAAGGAGGGTAAAAACGCTCTTCCCCATCCTCCTGGAGGCTCTCTGCAAGCCAAAAATCAGCTGGCTGGAACATACATGTATATTGGAGGAAACAGATCGTGTGTCAGCAAATATGGCTCTGCGTTCCACCTGTGGCACCCGTGCCATAGGTTCGCCATCTCTATCTTATAGTCTTATATACCGCTGTGGTTTAGAAACATAGAAACATAGAAGACTGATGGCAGAAAAAGACCTCATAGTCCATCTAGTCTACCCTTATACTATTTCCTGTATTTTATCTTACAATGGATATATGTTTATCCCAGGCATGTTTAAATTCAGTTACTGTGCATTTACCAACCATGTCTGCTGGAAGTTTGTTCCAAGGATCTACTACTCTTTCAGTAAAATAATATCTCCTCACGTTGCTTTTGATCTTTCCCCTAACTAACTTCAGATTGTGTCCCCTTGTTCTTGTGTTTCTTTTAACGCTTTGCTTTAAAAAAAAAATAGATGGGATATTGGCAAGATGGCAAAAGACCTGCTTCAAGCATAAACTAAGAAATTTGCACAAGCTCTGTAGAAATCATTGGGTTAGTACCTCAACCAGGGCAATGCTTTGTTTGTAAATTATCTACCTGGCAGGGGAAAAGCACAAAAATTAGATGAGGCAGAAGAAAGGAAAACGAACAAGGATGACAGAGATCAAATGAGCATTTTGTGACTAGCCATGCTTGCAAAAGTACACCCAGAAAGCTTTTAAATTCCATGGGTACCCATCAGCTAAAAGTACTTGAGGACTGGAACATCCTGCCTCAAAACACTAAGATCTGATGTTGGCTTTAAAGGTTTTAATCTTAGGAATGCTGTTGCAGTGGGTTTTTTTACATTACAGAGGACTGCATTTAATTACCTTTGAGGCCTCTTCAAAATCTATGAAAACCATGTCCAATGAACCCCAGTATTTAGATCCTTTTATAGCAACTACAACAATCAAGGCAAATGATCAGCTCATCTTCCTAATCACTGCATATTATCCCTTTGCTAATTATTTAATGCCAGATGATCAAGCAATTGGTCCTGAGGCACATCACCCATGCAAGCAGAGTTCTTTCTTCTCCACTCTAGGTAAGATTTACCCTCCATCCTATTAACATGTTATGCTTGAACCTAACCTCTACTCCATTAACATTACAGAAGAAGATGGGTATTAAGAACAATTGGAAGAAATGGTTGTTTCATTACATGAAACCTGTCCTCCATGCTCCAAAAAACTGGTCCAGCTCTGCCAGCTCTGAAACAATTCCAAACTATGTTTCGCAAAACTCTATAATTAGCAAGACAAAGCAGTAAAAGCTTGACAAACAATCTCATTAGCCATTCCCATTTCCTCTGGCAATTTGAGATTTTGATCTTCTTTTGTAGTCTTGTTATTATACAACCACTTTAGTGAAAAGTATGGTCTACCTCCCTGGCACTGAAACACAGCAATTATTTCTGAATTCTCACTAGTAGGACAAGATTAAGAGCCAGTTTGATGGAGAGATTTAAAGCAGGGGTTTCCAACTTTGGCAAGTTTAAGACTTCTGGACTTCAATTTATTTATTTTATTTTATTTATTTATTTTGTCCAATACAAATTGAAAGTTAAAGAGAATAAAAATGTGTAGTAGTAAATATCAGGGAAGGGATAGAAGAAGAGATATGAGAATAGAATACATCAATGAAGAGTAGAGGAAGGATATATGGATGGGAGAAAAGGTATATAAAATATAGGAGAGACAATTGGACAGGGGACGGAAGGCACACTAGTGCACTTATGCTCAACCCTTACTGACCTCTAAGGAATCTGGAGAAGTCAACTGTGGAAAGTCTAAGGGAAAAATGTTGGGGGTTGGAAGTTGACACCACGGAGTCTGGTAAAGAGTTCCACGCTTCAACAACTCGATTGCTAGAGTCATATTTTTTACAGTCAAGTTTGGAGCGGTTGATATTAAGTTTGAACCTGTTGCGTGCTCTTGTGTTATTGCAGTTGAAGCTGAAGTAGTCGCCGACAGGCAGGATGTTGCAGCATATGATCTTGTGGGCAATACTTCGATCATGTTTAAGGCGTCGTAGTTCTAAGCTTTCTAGACCCAGGATTATAAGTCTAGTTTCATAGGGTATTCTGTTTCGAGTGGTGGAGTGAAGGGCTCTTCTGGTGAAGTAGGTTGATGTCCGAAATTCGGTGTGGGTTCCAGACAGGTGAGCTGTATTCGAGGATGGGTCTGGCGAAAGTTTTGTAAGCTCTGGTGAGTAGTGTGAGATTGCCGGAGCAGAAGCTACATAGGATCAGGTTGACCATTTTAGAAGCCTTTTTGGTGATATTGTTGCAGTGTACTTTGGCACTTAGGTCATTTGATATTAGTATTCCAAGGTCTTTTACTGCGTGGGGGTTGTTTGTCAGATTTTGTTTATTTAGTTTGTATACAAGGTTCGGATTCTTTTTGCCGATGTGGAGAACAGAGCATTTGCTAGATGATATTTGAAGTTGCCTAGACAACTTTGCTGTCTGAGGAATTCTGGGAGTTGAAGTCTACAAGGCTTAAACTTGCCAAGGTTGGAGACCCCTGATTTAGAGTACCAGGCTAGAGAATTCTAGTCCTGCATTAAACACAAACCTTAATCCTAACCTTGGGCCAGTCCCTTTCTCTCAGCCCTAGGAGGTAGTCAATGGCAAACCGCTTACAAATTCTTACCAGGAAAATTGCAGGGACTTGTCCGGATGGTTGCCAGGATTCAACACTGATTCAAACACAAACACAAATCGTATGATGGGATCGACCCTAACTGATCTACAGGATGTTTTATTTTTATTTTTAAAAAGATAAACAATGGAGAATAGCTTTGGCAGATTATTTTTGTTCCTCCAAAAACAATATAATAAAATAGATGTATACAAAGAGAGATGAACTTTAGCGGGCCCAGAGAGAGTAATTGCATTACCTTGATAGGGAAAGGCCCATGGAAAGAAAATCCTTCAGTCATCCCATCTTAGATTTTAGTAGTACAGTGATCCCTCGATTATCGCGGGGGTTACGTTCCAAGACCTCCCGCGATAATCGATTTTCCACGATATAGCGGCGTGGAAGTAAAAACACCATCTGCGCATGCGCGCCCTTTTCCCATGGCCGCGCAAGGGCTTGCAGGTGGAGGCGGGGAGCGATGAAAGTGCGGAAGCTGACAAAGATTGCTTTGAATGTCGGCTGCCCCCGCCCCCCCCAGCACCCGCCCGCCCGCCGTTCACCGCTCGCCCGCCCGCCGTTCGCACCGCCGTTCGCCGCTCACCCGCCCGCCGTTCACCCGGCCACTCGCTCGCCACTCGCCCGTTCGCCCGCCCACCCGCCCGGCCGGCCGCTCGCTCGCCGCTCGCCCGTTCGCCCGCCCACCTGCCCGCCCGGCCGCTCGCTCGCTCGCCGCTCGAGAGCAAGAGGAGGAGAGATAGAGAAAGATAGAGAAGGAAAGAAAGAGATGAGAGAGGGAGGAAGAGCGTGTGAGAGAGGAAGAAGCAAGATAGAGAAAGAGAGAGAGAAAGAAAGATGAGAAAGGAAGGAAGAGAGTGAGAGAGAGGAAGAAAGAGAGAGAGAAGAGTGTAAGGAAGAGAGAGAGAGTAATGATAGAAAAAAGGGGAGAAAAAAAGAGAATTGAGAAAATGATTGAAGCAGAGAATGACAGGAAAGAAAGAGAAAGAGACAGAGAAGTGACTCTTGGTGATGACGTATGACATCATCGGGTGGGAAAAACCGTGGTATAGCAAAAAAACCGTGGAGTATTTTTTAATTAATATTTTTTGAAAAACCGTGGTATAGCGTTTCGCGAAGTTTGAAGCCGCGAAAATCGAGGGATCGCTGTATAATCGCCCTTTGTGGTTGAATAGCAAAAATAATTTCATAGGTATTTTGAAGCAGACAGTTAGAAGATTGATCTTCTTACCTTACAGCTAAGATTATTTGCCATGTGTGGGGGCCAGGTTGTATCATTATAGAAGCCATGGTAGTACAGTGATCAGAATGCAGTACAGTAGTACTTCGACATACGAGTTTAATTCGTTCCAGACCCGAGCTCATATGTCGTTCAACTCGCATCTCGAACAAATGCCTTTAGACTTTGTTTTTCGTGCTGAGATAACTGGAAGCAAGGAATTCTTGTGCCACCTAGTGGAAGCTTGACTCGTATCCCGAATTTCAGCTCAGGTGTCGAACAGAAATTTTGATCGCGCCTCGCCTCATAACTTGGAATACTCGCATGTGGAGCAGCTCGTATCTAGAGGAACTACTGTACTGGAGGCTACTTCTGCTGACTGCAATTTGGCAGATCGAATTTCACCAGGCTCAAAGTTGACTCAGCTTTCCCTCTTCCGAGGTGGGTAAAATGAGGACCCAGATTGTTGAGAGCAATATGCTGACTCTTTAAACTGCTTTGAGAGGGCTGTAAAAGCACTGTGAAGTGATATATAAGTCTAAGTGCTATTGCTATTATTCAGTGTGGGGAAATCCTAACTCAGCAGTCGAATACAAGCTTAGTATATAAAATTTAAACCTCAGTTATCTTCAACTATCAGGTGTTCTGCCAGCTTCTACTGCAAGCCTCCGATGAAAAGGAAATTGGTTCAAAACAGACACACACACTCAGTAGAAGTCCAGTAAATGTTTTTTATCTCAACAAAAGAGAAGCAAAACTCCCTTTTAGAATTCAAAGGGATTTCTTGTATAAACAAGGCAGTAATGGATTACAGTCCGATAACAAGGCAAGCAATAAATCAGCAATAAACCAGTACTGTGCAGTTCGGCACAAATACTGTTTGTTCCAGACGTGGCAAAAACTTACAAAGATTTATTTTCTCAAACTCCATGACTCCCAACAACTACGATCAGATAATCTCCACACTGCTCAGCCCGCACGCTGCCAATTTAACAGCTTCTATAATTACGTGAGCCCCACCCAACCACAGGTGGATTCTCTATCGCCTGTAATATCTCTTCAATTGGTCTCTTCTGTGCATAACTCTGCGCATGCATGGGTCTAGCAATTCCTCATCCGAATCTACCGAAGATAACGGAGATTGGCTTCCTGGGCTGTCTGCCAAGCCCCCCTCTTCAAAGTCACCCCCACCTTCTTCTTCTTCCGAGGAAACTTCACTACCTGACTCTGTCGGCAATAAAATAGGCCTCTGACATGTTGATGTTTCCCCTGCATCCACCTCCACATTCCTTGGGGCAGGAGCTGGGCCAGAGCCAACCACAACATCAGGTGATAGGAAACATACCCATTTCCAATCTTGGTGAGACACATATGTTAGTCATAACAGACAATCCTGGGCTAGAGGATAAAATAGCTTCTTCTGTTTATGCTGGCTATTCTATGTATAGCCAAGTCTTCTTCGGTTGTCCCTGAAACAGGAAGGAACTCCGCCATTAATTAGAATAGCTCAACAGACTATGCTTGGACATAGTAGGAGCTCTTCTCCAGAACTGACTGGTCAGTTCCATTTTGTACTGGTCAGCTTCTCTTGCACTTCTTCAGGTGCTGGTAAAGCCTTAGCCCAGTGATGGCAAACCGTTTTTCCCTCAGGTGCCGAAAGCATGTGTGTACTCACTATCACAGCATGTGTGCGCGCACTATCACATATGTCCGAGTACCCTTACCCATAACTCAATACCTGGAAAGGGCAAAAATGACCTCCCCCTCTACTCCTGAGCAGTGAAGGGCTACCATAATTTTTACTACCACACTGTGGGCATGGCTTATGCAGGACACCCTGCATTTTCTTTCAACATCTTTCACTACAGATTGGGTGCTTTGGGGTGGAGCTCCATTTTCGCTGCCCCACTGTGTTCCCCCCGTCCGGGTAGCAGCCCACCCCTCTTCCTGAGGCTCTGTGGAGGCCAGAAACAGCCTCTTCCCCAACTTCTGGTGAGCCTAGTAGGCCCTGGAGCCTGGGGAGGGCAAAAACGCCCTCCCTCATCTTCTCAGAGGCCCTCTGGAAGCCAAAAAGGATCTCCCAGAGCCTCTGTGTGAGCCAAAAATCAGTTGGCCAGTACACACTTGTGTGCTGGAGATGAGTTATGGCAACATCTCATGTGATAGGAGATATGGTTCCATGTGCCACCCATGGCACATGTGTCATAAATTCACCATCACTGTCTAAGCCCATATGGATGTGTAGCATTTTAAATTAAAACACACCCCACCCTCCCCCAAAAAGGCTCTGGGTTCACGGGAACACAAATTGAAAACCTGTTTGCAACTCTTTAAAGCCCCCAGCAAGGAAGAACAAACCTTTGAACCTGGGGAGATGTGTTATTGCTTTAGAGAAGGCTGCATTTGCACGGTCTGAGCATCTATTTGAAATAAAACCTAAAGTGCTGCACAACACCCCTCTCCTTTTCTAGTTCTGCAATAAGTTTATACTGTTGGCCTTGAGACAGAAAAAGCAACACTTGCATAATCTAATTGGATAATATTAGTTAACGAGATAAAATCTCTAAGGAAATGGCATTTGGACGCGAAAACTGAATGAAATGCAGAAAAGGCTCTTTGGGGAAAGAAAATGTAAAGATACCTTTGAGTCATGTATTGCACCTGGTGTTTCCACCAACACATCTACCGTATGTAGATTGTCTTGGTAGAATTGCAGGAATGGTTTGATATGGCTCTCCTCCAGGATGGTCCCCAGATTCCTAATCTCACTATAACTGAGTTTTCATGGCTGTCTCCCATACAGATAGTAACCATGCCAACCCTATTGAGTCCAGATTAGTTTAACCAGGTAGTAGCACTTGCTGAAAAGCTGATGGTAATTTTGATATAAAACACCTTGCATTCCTTTGGCTGATATTATATAATGATATTATTATCTGGAAATCAAAGCCAGTATTGACCAGGCTTTTTAAAGTGATAAAAGAATTGTGTGTTTCTTTCTGGGAAAATTCTTCCTAAATTAACCCCAGCAATAAATAGTCTGACATAAGACTATTAAAATAACTAAGAAAAATTGTATTATATGAGGCTCACAAATATCTACTGTATCAAACACAATCCACGATCAGGTTACATTAGAAAAAGTGAAAAAGCAACTTGCATCAAAGCCACTTCCATTCTCTAAAATACAGAAATTATTCCTAGCAAGCAATTACTTTAACAATCCTTGATATAAAAGTGCTAGGGATTTATGTGAGCATGATGTCAATCTTAATAACATTTCTCTGTTTTAACCTGGTATTGATTTAGAAAAAAGGGATTAAAAACACTGTTTCCACAAAGAATTGTTTAAAAATATATTACTATGTGGTTTTCTACGACCCAAGAAACGTTTAGTCCAGTTGTCTTAGTCTCCACAAAAAAAAATTGACTCTAAGTTCATTCCCTAACTGGTGACCTTATAGTCCAGCTGCTTTAAATAATTTAAAAACAATTATTCATTGCCCAGTCAGTTTCTTGAAAGAAGGAAAGATGTCACCTAATCAGCAAAATGTCGTAGAACAACTCTGCCTCCAACTAAAGAAACACCAGTTTTCTCTCCAGTAGCCTCAGGTGGAATTAACTGGACCAGTTCACTCAATAAGCAGAATGAAAAGAGTGAATCTTATTGCATTGAGTATTTTCATGCAGAAGGATGGGATTAACAAGGTAAGAACTGGCAGAAATCATAATTGTAAAGAAAAAATATATATCAGATTAGAATGGATAGAGAACTCTCTAAATAAAGTGGTCCAGTTCATTTAACCTTGACATCTGGTTTCCTTTCTTGAATGGTGTTGGTTGGCAGCCCATTTACTAATCAGTTGGGATAGATCCAGAATTGGCTTTAGGGCAAATGGCTGCTTATAATCATTGCATCTGTGATCATGTGCTGCTAAAACATGGGAATAAATTTTCTTCAGATACAACTGACTGCTCAGCAGGGAGGTCAAATTGAAAGGTTAGTGCTTGTAAACAAGCACACTTCTCACACTACTTACCAGAGCATACAAAACTTTTGCCAGACCCATCCTCGAGTACAGCTCATCTGTTTGGAACCCATATCGCATCTCAGACATTAATACCCTTGAAAATGTCCAAAGATACTTCACCAGAAGAGCCCTTCACTCCTCCACTCAAAACAGAATACCCTATGAGACTAGACTTTCAATCCTGGGCCTAGAAAGCTTAGAACTAAGATGCCTTAAACAAGATCTAAGATGCTGCAACGTCCTGCCTGTCGGCAACTATTTCAGCTTCAACCACAACAACACAACAGCACACAACTTTAAACTTAATATTAATCGCTCCAAACTTGACTGAAAAAAATATGACTTCAGTAACCGAGTTGTCGAAGCGTGGAACTCATTACCGGACTCCATAGTGTCATCCCCAAACCCCCAACAGTAAAGAGGTCAGTAAGGGGCGAGTACAAGTGCACTAGAGTGCCCTCCGTCCCCTGTCCTATTGCTCTCCTATATCTCCTATACCTTTCTTCTATTCCTAGATCTCTTCTTCTATTCTTTCATTGATATGTTCTATTACTATGTCTTCTTTTCTATTATTTCTTAGATATATTTTACTATGAGTATCTCCTCTATAGCCTTCATCATGTATTTTACTATGTGTATATAGATATATACCCACTAAAACCCTCATTGTGTATTGGACAAAAAAAAAACACCATCCCTGAAATTCCCAACAATTTGAGTGCAACTCGGACAAGCATATTTGTTACCTAGATGCAACTTTATTATCTCAGTCACTGAGAAAAAGTTCTTCCACCTCCTGTGTCCTTATGCAGTCACAATGTATTTTATTCCCAAAAATTGAATGTTCATTCTTTTGGTGCCTCTTTTTTAGATCCTTTAATACACAGGTCACCAACTGATGGTCTGTGGACCACTAGTGGTTTGTGAGAAAAATTTGGTGGTCTGCAGCACACCCGGGTGGAGGAGCTGCTCTGGGAGGACTAATGGCCAGTCCTGTGACTAGAACTGTAGAATATGGGACTGGCCAGGCAGCTCATGGTGGGGTTGGAAATCTCTGCCGTAGAGGGAGCTATGTGAAGCTTGCAACTTTGTAGTGCAACCCTCGTTGGCTGGAATGAGATAATGGTGCAAGTGGGAAGGGATGACACAGCCAGGTCGAAGCAACAGGTGTTGGAAACCTGTGGCTCATTTTTTTCCCCCTGCTGTGGCTTCCTTTTTAAATTGTTTTTTTAATTTTTATTCTCATACAGACATTTTTACATATTTATCATCTCGTTTCTCATTTCATTCTTTTACAAAATCTTTCTAAATATATTCTATATTTGTCATATTGCTTTGTTAGTTCAAGATTGCTTTTTTAAATCATCCTCCCTTCCTATCTCATACACCCCTTCCTTCTTCATAACTTCCCTTCGTCTTTCTCTTTCTAAACCTACTTCCCCTCCATTTCTCCTTCTCCTCTTCCCTTCTTCCCCTCCTGCCCTCCATCCTCACTCTCTTCTTCCATCTTCTCTTCTTTCCTTCTCCCCTTCCTTCCTTCCTTCCTTCTTTCTCCTCTCTTTCCTTCCTTCTTCCTGTACTTTCTTTATTTTTCTGGGATTCAATTCAATTCAATTTATTAGATTTGTATGCCGCCCTTCTCCAAAAACTCGGGGCAGGATGGTATTCCAGCAACCTTGAATACTTTTACATACTTACATTTTTTCATATTTATTCTATATATATTCCTTTGATCTATTTCTTTTATATTTATGTGTTTGTCTACATCAAATTTAAGATTTTCTCCCCCTTTCCCCCTTTCCCCATCTCCTTATCTCTTTCAGGTATTTCATCTGGATTACATCATTCACTTATATTCAAACTTCTTCATTTATATTCATTTTCTAACCAACTATAAAACTTCCAAATCTTGTAATACAATGAGTCATCTTTATCTTTTAATCTTAGCATTAATCTGTCTTTTTCAGTGCAGTCCAAAATTTTCTTTATTATCTTCTCATCTCCAGGAATTATACCTGCTTTCCAATTTTGCGCAAATGCAATCCTAGCTACTATTACTATATGTATTATTAAATATATCTTCTTTTTTGTATTTTTTTAGTAAAATTCCTTTAAAAAAAGATTTCTGGTTTTAACTGTCTTTTTTCCCCCACCATTTTTCCAGCTATGTTTGTAACTTAGTCCAAACTTTTATTGCTTCTGTACATGTCCACCACATATGATAATAAGAACCTGGTATTTGCTGACATTTCCAATATTTTACTGATTTGTCTTTAAACATTTTTGATCATATTTCTGGTGACACATGACATCTATAAAATATTTTATGCATATTTTCTTTATATGCTGCTGCCATGGTTAGTTTGTAATTTCTTTCCCATGTCTGTTGCCTTTTATCCAATTCCATTGTGCATCCAAAATTCCTCATCCAAATTATCATTGTGTCTTTTACCACTTCTCCCTCTAATTTAACTTGTAACAAATAATAATTAATTTCTTAATTATTTTTTCATCGCTCCCTATCAATATCTCATCTAATTCTGAAATTCCCACCATAAAGCCATCTTGTTTTTTCTATCTTTTTCATAGCTTGATTGTATTTGCAAATGTGTGAACCATTTTCCCTGTTTTTCTAGCTCTTGTTTTGTTTTCAGTTCTCCTTTGTCTGTTAAAATATCCTTATATCTTATAACATGGGCGTCCTCTTCAATCCACAGTTTACACTAAAGAACCATCTTTCAGCTGTGGCGAGGGGGGCGTTTGCCCAGGTCCACCTGGTGCACCAGTTGCAGCTCTATCTGGACCTCACTGCTGGGACTCACTGCTCACAGTCACTCATGCCCTCATCACCTCGAGGTTCAACTACTGTAATGCTCTCTACATGGGGCTACCTTTGAAGAGTGTTCGGAAACTCCAGATCGTGCAGAATGCAACTGCGAGAGCAATCATGGGCTTCCCTAGATATGCCCATGTTACACCAACACTCCGCAGTCTGCATTGGTTGCCGATCAGTTTCCGGTCACAATTCAAAGTGTTGGTTATGACCTATAAAGCCCTTCATGGCATCGGACCAGAATATCTCCGGGACTGCCTTTTGCTGCACGAATCCCAGCGACCAATTAGGTCCCACAGAGTTGGCCTTCTCCGGGTCCCGTCGACTAAACAATGTCATTCGGCGGGACCCGGGGAAGAGTCTTCTCTGTGGTGGCCCCGACCCTCTGGAACCAGCTCCCCCCCCCCAGAGATTAGAATTGCCCCCACCCTCCTTGCCTTTCGTAAACTCCTTAAAACCCACCTCTGCGGTCAGGCATGGGGGAATTGAGACATCTCCCACGGGCCTATACAGTTTATGCATGGTTATGTTTGTGTGTAGGTTTTTGCTTTTTAATAAGGGTTTTTTTTAGTGACTTTTAAATTATTAGATTTGTTGTATATTGTTTTATTGCTGTTGTGAGCCGTCCCGAGTCTACGGAGAGGGGCGGCATACAAATCTAATAAATAAATAAAATAAATAAATAAATAAATTTCTTAAGTTAATCATATTTGGATGTACAAATGCTTCCATTGTTGAAAGCCACATTGGTATTTCCATATAATGTTTTCCTTTTTCCTTCTTTTGCTGGGTTTCACGAGCATCGCTTCCAGGCCTTGTTGGTGCTCTGTGTACTTTGGTTTCTCAGGGAGATGCCAGAGAATCAGAATGAGAGAGACAGACAGACAGAGACAGATAGAGTGGATAAAATTCGAGCTCTTTTGTTCTCTTCAGCTAGCCATACCCTTACTGGGATTTGAACCTGTGGGGTCTGCCTTGCAATGCAGCAGCTTTTAATCTCTAGACCACAGGATCTTCTCCGCTCAGCTTTGTACCAGGAAAAAGCCATATGTTTGTTTGTTTGCTTGTTGTTGAACCACCCTGGTATACCCAAATATATATATGTATGTGTACATATCTCCAGCTGGGAGTTAGATTCCCAACTACTTCAGAGGAGATTAGAAAAGGATGCATGAAGAGAATAAATCAAGAGAAGCCTGTTGAGAAACAGATGGGTGATACTTCACTGATATCATCAATAAGAGGAGACAGCAATTTAGAAATATTTTAAATAAATAAATAAAATCTTCCCCCTTCCTCTGGAACTCAAGAGCATGGACCACGGAGTCGGCCTTCTCCAGGTCCTGTTGGCCAATGTCGGCTGGCCAAGCCTGGGGGAAGAGCCTTCTCTGTGGCAGCCCCAGCCCTCTGGAACGAACTCCCTCTAGAGATACATACCACCCCCTTCCTTCTGGTGTTTTGTAAAGCTCTGAAGACCTACCTCTGCCAGAGAGTATGGGGGCCGTGAATGATGAGATTGTCTCCGGCCAACACTACGAATTATTGAATTGGATGAATGTGTATGACTGTATATGGGGTTTTTAACAATTTTTAGTAATTTGTATAATTCTTTTAAAGTAATTTGGATTTCTTTACATATTGTTGCATTTATAATGTTGTACACCGCCCTGAGTCACCTCAAGAAGGGCGGCATAGAAATCAAATAAATAAATAAATAAATAAATAAATGAATGAATGAATAAATAAATAAATAAATCTAATTAATAAAGAAATGGCTTTCACCTACAAGATTAAGAAACCCTCAGTAGATGACAAAAAATGGTATAAGTAATTGAATGAAATTATCCAAAAGAGGAAAGAGCTAATTATTTATTACATAAATAAAAGAGTTCCATGGAAAAATAAAAAAGTGAATTAATGCAGACTTTTTTTGTATACCAGTTTATCTTATTTAAGGGGATGGAGGGAAATGTATGTTGCTAACTCTACTGAAGTGCCAATGCTAATAAAACCGCCTCTTCTCAGGGGGAAAAAATGCCTGAGAAACAGTTTTATAGACAGTTATAAATCTGTCTATAATTTATAAGTCTCTCCTTTTCTCTCTCTCTTATTGTTACTCTATATTTAGCTGGGAAATATGGTCACAGAAGCGGGCATCTTGATTCTCCAGTACATTTCTAATTCTTCCAACAGCATTAATAAAAAATAATCCCTAGGGTCATGCATTTCCTTTTTTTTCTTACAAACTATTATTTTTTGTGTGTCCAATCATACTTGGTCAATAAAATTCTATTCTATTCTATTATGAAAATAGAAAAATAGAGTCCTTAGGGAATTGGGCAGCATACAAATGGAATTAAATAAAAAGGCTTGCTTCTTTGACAGCCAAAGATAGCTGAAGTCCTTTGCCTTTCCTTTTCCCCACACATAATTCTGCTGTGAGAACTTTGGAAGGTTGATTCTGATTCCTCTAGGGGTGGGGGGGTAGGGGGAAACTGGTCTCACGTGGTAGCAGAAAGTTGCACTTCTAAAATGAAGAGGAAAAATATGGCTGGTGAAAATGAAAGACTGAAGAAGCAGGGAATATGCTCCAAAACAGGTGGCAATGAGACCTTTGTGCCACACAAGCCTTACACTCTTTTCAGGCGCCTTCCTTTTTGCAGCCTCTAACAAGACAACTTATCATCCAGCCCAGTGTGATAACTGAATAAAGAGCAAGGGAAAAGCCAAGATTTCAGGAAATGGACAGCATCTTTCCTTTTGTATTGAAACACTGTTGAACAAACACATCGTTTTCTAATACGAGTCTTCAGATAAAAATACACATTGTATTTCAATGTGGATATATAAATAACTGATCCTATGCCTGTATATGGCCAGAAGTAATTAATGTGATTATCACAAGACTATTTTCAAGCTGCATCGCAGAAATTGCATATAAAACATGTCATTGCAAATGTGAGCCACAATAAAATATTCAGGAATATTTATACATCAGGGAAAGCAACAAAGTGTTTATCTTCAGTATTTTTTTACAAAGAACTAGTGTCTAATGACTTATCAGGAATTTGGAAATGGGAGAAAACACAGGCCAGACCTACTACTAGGTAAGGCAAAAACAAATTTTGAGAAGTGGTAGCTAGGAAGGATAAGAAAATCACAGTGTCTCTTTTGCACATATTAAAGTAGCTCACAGCTCTCAAGTGATATTATGTTTTTATTTATTGCTATTCGGATGCAGATGCAGAAGTATATGAAGATGAAGATGCAGAAATCTTGCCACAGCCCCAACTACCGTGTTTCCCCGAAAATAAGACACTGTCTTATATTAACTTTTGCTCCAAAAGTTGTGCTATGTTTTATTTTCGGGGGGTGCTTTATATTTCTCAAATAAGACAAATTCACAGGCAGAAAAGCTGACACCCTCAAAGAAAGTGTACCGTACGGTACACTGATTACGGTACGGTACCTGTCAGTATGGCACCCCACACACACAAACGACGGCACTTATATGGTACAACAGTATACTCCCGCTATTGCAGCTTCCGGCCACCAGAGGAACTACAGTCTATGCACTGTAGTGGAGACTGTAATGGCGGTGAGACAGCAGCAGACTGTGTCTGCTGTACTGGATGGTACAAAGCGATGGAAGGGGCCAGCAGGGGATGCCACATTATTACGGTACTGCTATGAACAGCTTTGAATGGTACCGTATGTTTTTCCCACCATACCGTATGTAAACTTGACTACACGTTATTTTGGGGGGTACCTTATATTAGCAAATTCTGCAAAACCTCTGACAGGTCTTACTTTCGGGGTACATCTTATTTTTGGGGAAACAGGGTACTATATAATCACTATTGCCTTGATCTTAAAATTTCTGGTGTTCAGGATCTCATAATAATTTTTGGTGTAACAGTAGATGGGGGCAGAGTACACAGGGCAAGCATTGCACCTATTTGCAGGGGTGGGCAGCAGGCAAGACGGGGTGGAATGCAGTTCCACCAGCAGAAATGAAGCTGTGTGCCCAGCTCCAGCTGACTATCCCCCCTCCCATCCTCCTCCTCTTCCTCGGAAAGCGGCAGGGAGACAAGCATGGCAGGAGTTGCAGGGGGGGCCCTTTTCCTCCCGCCTCTTTTCTCAACAGCTGATTGGCGCCCTTTTGCCTAGCTACCCAGTTTGAGACAGGGGGGCGACCCAGGAAGGAGAGCACGCAAAATGCGAAACAAATTGTCACCCCCAGAGAGCGACACTGGTGACATTGTAAGTCAAGGACTTAATAGTTCACTTGAACGATGATGATTGTTCAAAGCCAGTCCCACCTGGTCATATTTACTTTATTTATTTATTAGATTTGTCTGCCGCCCCTCTCCGCAGACTTGGGGCAGCTCACAACAATAATAAAACAATATACAGAGAACAAATCTAATATTTAAAATGTAAAAACCCATTATTTAAAAGAACATGCAACACAAGCATACCATACATAAAACTATATAGGCCTGGGGGGAAATGTCTCAATTCCCCCATGCCTGATGGCAGAGGTGGGTTTAAGGAGTTTGCGAAAGGCAAGGAGGGTAGGGACAATCCTAATCTCCGGGGGAACTGGTTCCAGAGGATTGGTGCCGCCAGAGAGAAGGCTCTTCCCCTGGATCCCGCCAGACAACATTGTTTAGTCAATGGAACCTGGAGAAGGCCAACTCTGTGGGACTGGTCGCTGGGATTCATGCGGCAGAAGGTGGTCTCGGAGATATTCTGGCCCGATGCCATGAAGGGCAAGCCACTCCTACCCAGTCACATGACCATCAAGCCACACCCAAAAAATAAGCCACACCCACAGTGTGGCAATAAAAATTTTGGCTGCCCATTACTGCCTACATGTCATAAATGCCCATTACTTTATCCAGAAGCACGTAGTGGAATGTGTGGTTCACATTCAGACACACAGAATTATTCTCAAGATGTTGAAAATAGAAACCACCACCATTGTTACTGCATAGTAAAGAGGCACTGGAAAACAGAAAGAAATATCCTGCTGAGTCCACAATTGGATGAAGAATTATTTCCATCCTGTTGTATCTTCACCAAGGAAGACAACGGACAGGTTTTGAGATTAACAAACAGAAGACAAAAAATGTGGAAATACATTGATCAGAGTTTATTAATAAAATTTGAGACAGAGAAAAAGGTAAAATACTTGGATATCACCATGTCAAATATAAATTGTATGTTATTTCAAAATAGCTACATTAAGACGTAAAATGAGGGTAAAAATATATTGAGATAAAATGTAATTGACAGAATCTATGTGATTGAGATGAATGTTTTATCTAGAATATTATTTTTATTTCTGATAATATCTGTATTTACAACTGAACTGATATACCATTTAAACAATGGCAGAACAATACAGTATATCCAAATTTCAACAGAAAGTGGGGGAAATCACAAGTTAAATATAAAGTATTACAAAATACAAGGGAAAAAGGATTGGAACAATCATATTTGAAATTATATGTGTTGTATGCTGTTTAACTTATAGGGACACCTCCAATTACTTTGGAAATGTGATCAATATGGATATTTTATTATGTCTGCTGAATGTGTAAAAAGCCAAACATATACTAATTCAGAAGATTTAAAATACCCGGTACTAATATACTATATTTAATATACTATTAAAATACTAATACAGTATACTATTGAAGCAAGACATTTTCTGCTGAGGACTAATCTACAATCAGCTAGAAAAAAGACATGGAGCTTAGTTTTATATATGCAGTGAGATATTATGCTCGAAGATAAAATATGTCAACATTATCCACAACAGGGGAATAGTTGGTGAAGATGATGGAACTTGCAAAAATGGCTAAATGCCTTAAAGAAAAGACAACATTTATGACTGACCTTATAGATTTTTTGGATGAAGCATAAAAATATCCTAATGACTTGTGATTCTGATGATTAGGAAAAAAATTGGATAAAAGAAAAAGTGAGTGTTTTTTTATAACTGTAGAGCAAGCGGTAATTGTATTGAAGCTTCTTGGTTCTGTTTCTTTTTATCTTCTCCTTCTGCACTTTTGTCTTATCTTCTTTTTCTTTCTGTTTTCTTTATTCTAAATTATTTTGTCAGGTTTTATTCATTCTTTAAAACTTTTCATTTGCCACTGGCACGTTTATCTAAAATGTATCCAAATATATTGCCAAAATGTTGGAAATGCCAAAAAAAACCTGGAACCATATTACCACGCATGGTGAACCTGTCCAGTGGCCAAAGATTTTTGGAATAAAATTAAAAATTACTTAGAGTAAATAACTGATCTACAAACCAGAATTATACCTACTCGGAATTATCAGACAAAAAATATCTAAAGTGGATCGGTATTTAATAATACAAATAATTACAGCCGCCATAATTGCTTTTGTGCAGACTTGGAAATTAAACAATATCCCATCAACACTAAATTTAATAAATAAAATTTATGAAATTGCGGAGATGAATAAAATGGCATTGGAAAGTCAACAAAAAGACCATACTGAATTCTATCAAACTTGATGGTATGATTGGGTCAATCAAAAAAAATGGTATGATTGGGTCAATCAAAAAAAATATATTTAAAATCTTAAACATCTATAATGCAGTCAAATCTTTCAAAATTAGCAAGTATATTGGAGGAAAAATTGTCAGCAATCTTGTTATTCCTTGTTATTTCCTTTTATATATTAGACACATAAAATAAAATTGTTGTTTAACAATTAATTTTGGATTTAAGATTTGGGTGATAAGAGTGAAATTAACAATGATTCAGATAATAGAAATAGAAAATACCAATGTAGATGTAAAATCAATATAGGCTGATGAAACAAAACTAAAATTAGAAAGCTGTAGCAGCAATGCCAACAAGTAGGTTGGCAAGTGTGTAAAAAGTTGAGTGTTCAAGATACAATTGTAACTATGATGTTATTTATGTTTATATAGATCGTGTTTTGTCTTCATTTTTGTTGATGTCCTTTATGTGGTTTCTTTTTCTTTTCTTTTCCTTCTTCTGTATTTCTTTTAATGTAAATAATTAATAAAGATATTTTTTTTTAAAAACTTTTCATAAAATTTTTGACATATGTAGTTCCCCCAAAAAATTCTCCCATTCATGGCTGAACAAAATGTGATGAGAACTTTCTTTGAAATAATATTGCAAAAGATAAATGGATACATCTCTCACTCTGTTACCCTTAATCAGTAATGAACCCTTCTATCGGACTAGAGCTACTGTTCCGTAGAGTGAGTCATTCACCTAAGATGGCTAATGCGCAAAAAAAATCAGCAATAGGATAGCTGAAGAACACTACAATATGTGCCATGCACACTTAATTGCAACCTTATGCAACTCAGGAGGTAAAGTCTTAGGTTGATCTTTGATCATGCTACAAGAGAATTATGTCCAAGATCCCAACAAGAACCTCTATGCACATAGTATGGAATTTAATAATATATGCCAAAACAAGATACAGTGATACCTCATCTTACAAACGCCTCGTCATACCAACTTTTCGAGATACAAACCCAGGATGTAATATTTTTTTGCCTCTTCTTACAAACTATTTTCACCTTACAAACTCACTGCTGCCACTGGGATGCCCCGCCTCCGGACTTCCATTGCCAGCGAAGCACCCGTTTTTGAGCTGCTGGGATTCCCCTGACGCTCCCCTCCATGGGAAACCTCACCTCCGGACTTCCATGTTTTTGTGATGCTGCAGGGGAATCCCATCAGCGCAAAAACAGGTGCTTCGCTGGCAACGGAAGCCCGGAGATGGGGTTTCTCATGGAGGGGAGCCTCAGGAAAACCCCAGCAGCACGAAAACGGGCGCTTCGGCTGGCAAAAGGGGTAAATTTTGGGCTTGCATGCATTAATCGCTTTCCATTGATGGAAAACATTGTTTCGTCTTACAAAATTTTCACCTTAAGAACCTCGTCCCGGAACCAATTAAGTTCGTAAGACAAGGTATCATTGTAGTTTGGAAGTTTGTGGCAAACTTAACTTAAATCTATAAAGTCTCCTCCATTTTCCAGATTTGAATAGGTCTTTTAAGTTGGTGATTATGAAAAGTGTACAATAGGAACCATGATATAAGAGTTTAGTTGCAGCAATTTGACAAGACCACAATCACCCCTTGCCTACTGCTATGTCTCCTGGGCTTCCCTTCGTAATTTGACTCCTACCATGAGATTCACAATCGCTACATTATTGTGGATTCCAAGCATGTCCTTTCACTTTACTAAGATATACATATTTAATTTTTAATCCTTCGTTATAAATTAATCTTCCAAGCCCCCTGCTCATCAGTGTTCTTCTTTGTTAAATCCTTCTAATTTGCCAGTATCTTAAGAGATAATGAAATGCCGACAATTAAATATAATATTCAGAAGGAGGTCATAGGCAGATTGCGGGTGAGTGGGGTGAGCAATATTCACACCTGGATGGCATTGCAATGGACTCAAAACTCTCATTATATTCTGCTGTCAAAGAATAGGTTTTTACAGATTTACAAAACATTACAAGGTGTACAGCAGTTGGCAGAATATAATATTTAGTACATTTAATAATTTGTTGTAGCCAATGCCACAACATTACACTGTTAAAATATATTTGTGCTAATTGCTCCCTGCTACTCTTGAAAACAAGGCCCTAGGTCTATTTCAAAGCCAGGTTTCTGTCAAACTCCTTAGTATTTCCAGTGAAATGTCTTGTTTTTCATTAGCAACCAAAACACAAATTATGCTCCTCACTGGAAGAAAGTTTGAAAGATATCTCGCCTAGCTAGGTAGCTACCCAGTGAATAGCTAGGTAGATGTGAACAGCTAGCAGTACTGCAAAGAATTTCAAGAGTAAGAGGTGGTTATTGAAACGGATGTCCATGTGCCGCCTCTATGTTGGTTGAGGCAGGCAGAATTCCCTTGAGTAACATTTGTTGGGGGTCGAGGGAAAGGGAGGGTTTTGCCTTCTCTTTCTACTCAAGATCCCCATGTACAATTGGTGGGCCACTGTGAGACACAGAATGCTGGACTTGATGGGCTTTGGCCTGATTCAACATGGCTGTTCTTATGTTCTTAGGTTCTAAGACAGGCGTGGAAAAAAGGAAGCTACCTACGTATACAACAGAGATGATATGTGCTTTTGAAAATGAACTCGAAAATTTACTTTCCATTTAAAAATGTAAGTTGTCAGGTTTCAAATGACTTAGATTCTGATGTAATGCAAGATATATCTATTTCAGTATGGTCAGTGAACTTTGTTTTCTCTAGTTAACTATTTCCACCCATGAATTATTTAGCATAGGAAAGCATTTCCATTGATAGTCTAGATCAGGACTGTCAAACTCGCAGCCCGCAGGCTATAAGCATCAGGCGTTGGCCACACCCATGTATTATGTGACAATGCCAAGTTTGACACACCTGGTCTAGATCATAGATTCTGTTTTAGTACAGTGGTACCTCTACCTACAAACGCCTCTAATTACGAACTTTTCTAGATAAGAACTGGATGTTCAAGATTTTTTTTTGCCTTTTCTCAAGAACCATTTTCCACTTACAAACCCAAGCCTCCAAAACTGTAATCGGAAAAGGCAGGGAGACTCGAGGCCTCTCTAGGAATCTCCTGGGAGGAAACAGGGACGAAAAGGCGGGGAGAAGACTCTGTGGGGCTTCTCTAGGAACCTCTTGGGAGGAAACAGGGCCGGAAAAAGTGAGGAGAAGCCTCTGTGGAGCCTCTCAAGGAATCTCCTGGGAGGAAACAGGGCCTCCACCCTCCCTGTGGTTTCCCCAAACGCACTCATTATTTGCTTTTACATTGATTCCGATGGGAAAAATTGCTTCTTCTTACAAATTTTTCTACTTAAGAACCTGGTCACAGACAGAACAAATTAAGTTTGTAAGTAGAGGTACCACTGCATATGGTATTTTAAATGTGTACTTGAGAAAGAAGCATTAATTTTTAGTATCTCAAAATAAAAGATGAGTAATTGATTTGAATTATTTTAAGGATCATGAGAAAATATCAAGTTAATTAATCCAGGATTTAAAAAAAAATAAGACTGCAACAACATAAACATTTTTTTAAAGAAGAGTGGGGCTTCATTGCAGAAGTAATACTATTAGTATATTGACTTCAGAAAACAATATTAGCAATGCCAAATTAAGTGAGATTATTTACCAATCACTACATGTAACTTTGCATTCTTCAGCAAATGTAGAAACGTACCAGCCTTTGCTATGACTCTTATCAGTTCTACCAAGAATAAGAAGCTACTAGTCTGAAGATAGATGGGATGCGGTAGAAACTTTGTTGTATTTTAACTGCTCAGTATTAGACAGCCATCTTTCCTCTTTGCCATTCTGTATATCTCATGATCATCATCTCACTTATTATCGTAAGTTCTTACAAGATGAATCTCCCCAGCATCCGTTACTGGAGTTATTATGATAAAGTAGCTTTTATTGTATTTATCCACACTGCTCAAAAAAATAAAGGGAACACTTAAACAACCCAATATACATTAACTCCAAGGAAATCAAACTTCTGTGAAATCAAACTGTCCACTTAGGAAGCAACACTGATTGACAATCAATTTCACATGCTGTTGTGCACATTCAACTTTGTACAGAACAAAGTATTCAATGAGAATAAAAATACAACTGAAATGAAAAACCAGAAATAAAATTAAAATAGTAGCTAAGGACCTTTATAAACACTTAAAACAGGCAGAAATGGGCTCACCCCACTATCTAAAACTCCAGATTTGATGGCAAAGTCATATTTTTAGCACCTTGAAAAAAGACCCAGATAATTTCTGGGGGGAGGTGATGATAGGGGAGGAAGAAAATGCCTCCTCCTGAATCCCAACAGGTGACACCCTCTTCCATTTTGCAGTCGGAATCCAGAGCATACCTTTCCTGCCATAGATCATAGAATGGTTTTCTTTAGGGTAGTAGTATAGTGTTCGGAAACTTCAGATCATGCAGAACGCAGCCGCGAGAGCCATCGTGGGGCTTCCTAGATTCGCCCACGTTTCTGCAACATTCTGTGGCCTGCATTGGCTGCCAATCAGTTTCCGGTCACAATTCAAAGTGTTGGTTATGACCTTTAAAGCCCTGCATGGCATTGGACCAGAGTACCTCTGGAACCACCTGCTACCGCACGAATCCCAGCGATTGATAAGGTCCCACAGAGTTGGCCTTCTCTGGGTCCCATCGACCAAACAGTGTCATTTGGCGGGCCCCAGGGGAAGAGCCTTCTCTGTGTCAGCCCCGGCCCTCTGGAATCAACTCCCCCCAGAGATTAGAACTGCCCCCACACTCCTTGTCTTTCGTAAATTACTCAAGACCCACCTATACCGCCAGACATGGGGGAGTTGAGACACCTTTCCCCCAGGCTTTTTTATATTTATGTGCTTTTTAATATTAGATTTGTTTTCACTGGAATATTGTTTTTATTATTGTTGTGAGCTGCCCCAAGTCTTCGGAGAGGGGCGGCATACAAATCTAATAAATTGAATTGAATTGAATTGCGAGAAAGGAATTTGCAATCCCACAAAGGCATTATTATATTATCCTGTTCTCATCTGGTTTTGTTATGTTGGCATCTTTGTTTTTTGTTCTTTTTAAAAACAACTTGTAAACCACTCAGAGTCCCTGAGAGATGGGTGGAATTTAAATTTAAATTATTATTATGGTTGGTTGTACAGTCAGCCAGATGTTTAGACTGGCTATGGCATTTTTACTCACCTATCAAATCTTTCCCAAGGACCTGGGACAGGCAGATGTCGTTATTGTCACAAGATCCAAGCTATTCCATGTAAAGCTGATTTTTTTGCAAATGACTGATGGTTATTTTGTCAGTGCCGATGGTTTTCAAGTGGTGCTCCAGATGTTCTGGGATTGCACACAAGGCACCTATTACTATTGGAAATATCTTTGTTTTCTTTTGCCACACTATTTTGTGACTTTCTCCAGTTCTTTCTCTTCTCTTCTGCCATCTCCAAATACTGCAAAGTCCATATTCAGACTTTTTTCCCCCTTTGTATGTAAAATTATTAACTGTAAGGTGTTATATGGCAGGTGCAGAATTCTGTTGGAATTCTAAAGGCCAGTTTAGCTTGTTCATTTTGTCTATTTTGTGGGACCCACTGGTTCATGGTTGCAAGTAAATGGTATTTCTTGCAAATATCCCAACATGCTATTGCTGCTACTTTTTGAGGCTGTTGTTTGTAGTCGATCTGTGTGAACTTCTTGTAGCAGCTTATTAGGTGATTCATTGTTTCTTCAGCTTCTGTGCAGAGGTGGAATTTGCTTGGTGTCCTTTCCTATAGCCTGGTTAAATGAGTACAGATTCAAATATTTTCAATAGACCTCCATCTGCAGTATTGCTGTTGCATATACTTCTGGAGTCAAACAATGCTTTAAAACTCTAGAGCTCACATAGTCTACAACCGATCGCTAAATTGAGTTCCTGACTGTGATTGTGTAAGAACTGTAGCTCAAGTCAGAGAAATCTTGAAAGGTTTATTTTGTGCCAGATCATTCATTATTTCTGAGCTCTCTTGTGAAGACTCCTATTATTAAAGCTTCAGTGGTGCTAGCTTTAGAAAGCTGCACCACCGCATAGCAGGAGACAAGATAACAAAGTTTATGATTCACATGTATGCTTCCATAAAAGCACTCAGATACAGAACACTGAGTTCGTGATTTACGATGATGCGTCTTCTGAACTCAATGCCTTTCCATCCTGGTCAAAACCAGAAACCATTTCTGTTTTTGAAGAAAAATGGAATGACCGTTTGTCTTCCTAACAGAAAGGTCACTATTCTTTTAAAGACACACTGCCCGTACTGTGATCACAACTCTCTGTGCTTTAAAAAGAAAGGGCATTTTCTACAAGCTAGGTGGGGACTACCTTTTCCCATTAATTAGGGAAATAAACATCTAAAGTGGATAACACTTTTAAGATACAATACAGAGCATACCTTTTAACTCTCCTTAGTTTTGAAGTTTATTCTTGCATTTGCCAGTATTCACATTCTACAGACTAAGGTGGAGAAAATTATGTTCCTGAGTTCCAGGAAGTTCCAGGAGAGAGCACTTTGATCTGAAACAGCTTACATGATTAGTCTATTACTGAGAAAGAGATTCAATCAGGAGAAGCTTCCCAGACACAGATACTCTACTTTGTGCTTAATTTCTTGCTGATTAGAAAAAGGCTTTAGAAGTGTCCCAGAAAAGTATAGATTCATAATTGTGCACACTACAAGTGAAATTAAAGTGCCCCCTCTGCAACTCCGGCATGTCTTTTATAGCAGAGTTCTCCAACCTTGGCAACTTTGGACTTCAACTCCCAGAAATGCACGGCCGATGGCTTAAAAACCGCCGGCCGAAATTACCTCCGGGACTGGGGAGATGCTGCCGGCAGCTCTTTCTAGCTCTGGACTTCCGGGTTCCTTTGGAACCCAGAAGTTCGGCTTTTGGCAGCGCGCCAAGGTAGCGCGCTGCCTGCTGGTCGGGGGAGGTCCTGAGCCGCCCTATTTAAGGGCGATTCAGGCAGGACCTCCCCCTTGCCCTCGGCTTTCCTGAATGCGAACACCCTCCGCTATCAGCAGTGTGTCCTGAGGAGGTCGCCTCGGGGCCGAATAGGAATTTTTTGCGGCCTCCCCTTTAGAGGCGGCCGTTTTTTTCGCCTATTCCACACTGACGGCTCGGACTGGATTGGTTAGGGGGTGCGGCGCACTTGGATATCAGTATAGGCCTCCCTCTGGTCATTGGGGTTTGGCAGGTTAGGGGGGGAAATGGGCATTTAGAAGCAACTGCGCATGCTCCTTTGGGCATCCTTCAAAGGGTGATGGACCGCCTCTCTCCAGAAACTAGAGATTGGAGCAACGTCGGGGATTGGAGAGAGGATGTCCATGGGAATCACCGGATCCAATTTCCCACGGGGATTGGAGGGTGAACTCCTCCCACATGACAGGAGTTTTTGCCCAATGTTGCCAAGGAATTTTCTGGTAGGAATTTCCGCCCCGTTAGTTTTGGCCTCTGCAGGTCCTTAGTTCGTTCTGAATTTAAATATTTAAATTGACGTATTTAAATTTATTTAAATTTATATTAATTCAATAAATGACCCGTATTTAATCCACAACATGTCTCAGCGTCGTTACTCCGTCTCCGGGGGTAATTCCTCAGCCAGTAAAGCTTGGGAGTTGATGTTGACAAGTCTTAAAGTTGCTAAGGTTGGAGAACCCTCCAGAACATGCTTTTGAATTGACCGATCCAGAGCTTTCATAGAAAGACTACCTAATTCTGAACATCTCTGTCCCAGGGTAATTCACTTGACCCTTTATACAAATAGCATTTGTGCTATTTGTATCACAAATTTGTGCCACAAATAGCATTTATGCTATTTCTGTCTGTCTCCCAGCTGTATCTGTAATGCCCAGTTAAAAGAAAACAAGTGGAAAGAAAAGAGAAGATAGATAAATCTGTGACTGGAAGAATGGAAGAGATTCTCAGTACAGAGAAATGAAAAGTTTTAAAAGTTGTGAATGAAGGGGTACGGATGTGATAGAATTAGGGATGTTTTGCAAGGATGGAAAGATAGAGATATTGTGAATTGTGTTCTTTAAATTTAATTGATACCAACTTTTCATACATTTCTATCCTTGCAAATCAGTCTTGCTTTTATGTTAAAATTGATTTTCTTTTATCTTCTGCCTGTCATTTATTTTGCTTACCACTTCTTACTCTTTTATTGCTTTGTGCATAATACTGCTTATACCGCTGAAGTATATGTGTGGAAAATAAAGAGATGAATTCTTTCAAACTGAATTTCTGAAAACTTTGTCTAGCATTCCTGACAACAATGTAGAAGGGAATTTCCATTTTTAAATTCTAAGCCAAGCTTTCCATCAAATTTAATTTAACCAACCCTCCTGGATCTTTCTACAGTTCATCTTTGCTTCCTAGAGTGAAGTTATGGTAGATTCAATCCATATTTTTGTTGACTGCATATGCACAGAAGTGTTGCATGTGTGCGCAATTGCACGCATGAACCAGTAGCAATTACTATTAGAACCCACTACTTGTTTGGACTCACTGAAAATCCTAAGCCAAAACTAAAGAAATCATATTAACATTTACCATGTTGTACAAACCTGGACTAAAAATGCTCTTGACAGTAAGCACCCAGTGTTCTTTCAATATTATTTTCATGTGGAATTCAGAGGTGATGAACAGAGTTCCAAGTGTTTTCCAATGATTCACTTGTTTTCCAGCCTATTCTTCATTGTCAAATAATTCTTGTTGCATTATCTTGCTAGATATATTTGTTTACTGCTCTAGTGAACCTTTATAACATCATTATTATTATTATTATTATTATTATTATTATTATTATTATTATTAACTAGATTTGTATGCCGCCCTTCTCCGACGACTCGGGGTGGTTCACAAGATACAATATAAAACAATGCGTATGCAAATCTAAATAATTAAAAAACAAGCTAAAAATCCCACTACAGTGATCCCCGGGTATCGCGATCCCGATCATTGCAAACGGCTATATGGCGATTTTTCAACCCGGAAGTAAAAACACCATCTGCGCATGCGCGCCCTGTTTTCTATGGCCACGCATGCGTAGATGGCGCCGGGCAGATCAGCTGCTGGGCGGCTTCCCTGGGTCTTCCCCCTCTTGCTGGCGGGAGGGCGAGCGGCGGGCATCAGCGAGGAGTTTGCGTGGGCGGCAGGGAAACCCCAGCGCCGCTTCCCAGCTGAGTCCTGAAGCCAAACGCGGAAGTTCGCTTCAGGACTCAGTTGGGAAGCGGCGCGAGCGAACAACGTGGGCGGGCGAAGGGCGGGCGCGCGGGCAGGCAGGCGGCGGACAAGCGGCGGGCGGACAAGCGGCGGGCGCGGCAGCAGCGAGGAGTTTGCGTGGGCGGCGGGGAAACCCCAATCTTCGGCTCCTCGCTGCTGCGGCGGAAGTAAAAACACCATCTGCGCATGCGCAGATGGTGTTTTTACTTCCGCACCGCTACTTCGCGAAAAACCGATCATTGCGAGGGGTCTTGGAATGGAACCCTTGCTATAATCGGGGGACCACTGTATATTAAAAACAGTCAACCAACTCAGTCACAACCACACATCACATTTAACAGCCAGGGGGGCTTGATCTAATTGCCCCATGCCTGGCGACATAAGTGAGTCTTGAGACTGTTGCACAAGGCGAGGAGGGTGGGAGCAGTACGAATCTCTGGAGGGAGCTGATTCCAGAGGGCCGAGGCCACCACACAGAAGGCTCTTCCCCTAGGTCCCGCCAGACGACATTGAGAGATGGGCCCAACGTCACTCTCCAAGGGTGAGGAGAATTTGAATTTGGATCTATCCAGCCCAAGTCCAATTCTATTCTAGTTCTCAACCAAATAAAGACCTTGTTGAACAGGGAGATAACTTACACCCATTTTGCATTTATGACCAACAGATCCTTTAGATGTTCTTTGTTCAATAACAAGGTAGTCTACGGAGAGGGGCAGCATACAAATCCAATAAATAATAACAAAAAATAATAAATATGCCAGTCTGTCTCTGTTTCTTGATCTGGCCTCCAATTTTTTTCTTGGAATATTCCATAACTCATATAATCCTTATCACACAATTTTGACACATGGTTCTCTTGCCTTTTAAAGAGCTCCCCAACTACTCACCATTTCTTCCACATTCTTATTTAGTAAATGTTCAATTCTTCCCACCCCCCTGTGTACTCTCTGATCACTGTTTTTCGGTATTAAGAATAGTTGTGTCAATCATGTGCTAGAAAGATTATACCCTAAAGTAAAACCTGTTCTTTTTATTTATAAACACTGTTTTCAAGTATTTTCTCCCAGTTTTGAAGAAACTATTTCTCCACTTTGTTGGAGTGTTTGATAGTTTTCAGCGTGTGTGCAACCATAAATCATACTAAATAAGGTAACAATCCATTCATTAACATTTCTTTTCAAAAACAAATTACCGTATACATATTTTAAATCCTAGGAATTTATACTGATGACCTCTTCTTCACCATTCACTGTCTTTGGATTGAAACTGCTCAACAAGCCTTTTGAACCTGGTAGTCAACACTCTATCAGGTAGATATAATTCCAATCACTGTCAAAACGTATACAGGGTTTGTTCCAAAAGTAATGCAATTATTATTTTTTAAGTAATTCATTGAACAGATTTGCACAAACACTTAACATTTTTCAAAGTACTGTCCTTGGGCCTCTACACATTTTTTATAGCAACTCTGCCATGACCGGTACACGCCGTGGAAGGCATCTTTGGGGATCTCTCACAAGATCTTCATCACAGCTGATTGGATCTCTTCTATGGATGAAAAACGTGCCATTCCACAACATGCTACGAATCTATGAGTTCCTGGCCAAACACCAGTGCCAACGCTGCCCACCGCCATAGTCCTGATGTTGCCCCAACAGACTTCTTTTTGTTCCTAGCCCTGAAAGTAACCCATTTTTTGTCCATAGAAGAGATCCAATCAGCCGTGATGAAGACCTTGCAAGAGGTCCCTGAAGACGCCTTCCAGGGTGCATACCGGTCATGGCAGAGTTGCTGGAAAAAATGTGTAGAGGCCCAAGGACAGTACATTGAAGAATTTTAAGTGTTTCATCTGTTCAATAAATTACTTTAAATTACTTTTTAAAAAAATAATTGCATTACTTTTGGAACGCACCCTGTACGATTACAGCTGGATAACATCAGATAGATCTCTCTTCTGATATTCTCAGACGACAGCACCAGTTGACAAACTCCTGGAATCCTGAAAGACCTGGAGGGTATCTTATTTCAGGTGCAAATGTACTGCCTAGTTTGGAGGAAAACTGTTCTCTATTAGGCACTTCCAAGGGGAAAAAGTGTACTCTGGTCAGGCACCAGCCTCCTTTCTGCATTAGGCATTCTAGACGATGAGTACAGCAGTTCAAACCAGCTAGGCAGTTTCCATAGCAGCCTATGATTTGCAAAGCCTGAGAAATCAGCTGATTCTAGGGGACCACTTTGATGTTCCTCTGATATAAAGACCTATTATCTTCTTTCCCTCTGGGAGGTTTTTTTACTGAGCGAAATGACCAGGTTCTGTCTCTACACCCTCATATTTTCAGTTGCTAACAAGTATGCCACTGCCTTGTTCCCTGCAGCTTGCATTTAGCCCATCCCTAGGCAGAACTGACGGCCATGCCATTTCTCTCTGACCTTGCAACAAAGTGGAATTCCAACAGTCGAAGGGCACACCACATCAAATAGGCTCTTCTGACGCTGAAGAACATTGAACCTTTTAAAATACAATTGAGATTGCTGTGTTTACTATGGCTTTCCTTAACTTATAAATACATATGTGCAATCAGGCCTAAGAAATATCCAGTATTTTACAGAGGTTACTGTCTACAAAACCTAAAAAGAACTAATGGAATTATTCCATGGAGTTAAGTAAAACAAAGAAAAGCAAATCTATTTGCACCCGTTTATAAACCAGGAAATAATCAGAAGGCCACATGTATGATGCAGTCAGCAATGAAACACTTAGAAAATCACAAACTGAGATTTCAGCTCACTGCAGACTTCATGCTTTTCAATGCAGGGTGAATGCTAGTGAGATTTAAGCAATATGTCATCATGAACAGAAAGAGTTAAGAAAGTACATATGATTTTGTTTCTCTCTGCCTGAAAGCAAGAAGACCCCCCTCAGCCTTTATCTTAACATTCAACTGGAAGATTTGTAGAACAGCACCCTGGCTTATATGTAGCTCTAGGCAAAATATTTGACAGTAGGTTTCAGACTATTGGAACACTCTTAAGATTCACTTTATGACAAATCAGAAACTGGTTAATGAATTCTGCTCTTTCCCCATAACTAGGGGGCCACTGGAGAGAGCTTTAATCTTTTTGCTTTTTTCCTTGAACAAGTAATAAACGGAAAAACCACCCACGTTTCTGCATTTCAGATAAAAGCAAATAAATGATTTATTTGCATTGTTCTGCCTAGCGATCGGGATCCCGAGCTCTGTTTTCCCCCTGCTGAAAAGTTCATCTTCCATATGATTCCTGATTTCTGCAATGCTTACAGCTGGACCAGTTTTATTTCTTTTCACACAGGACACTGAACAAGGGTATGAGCTGGAGCACAAGAGTACTGAACTGAACTGGGTAGAGTTGTCCAGTCTGAATTCACTGAGACACGCAGCAGCAGCCAGCATTAAAATGCAAAGAGGGCACTACATCTGGAAGCCATAGTGTGGATCAGAAATGTCAGAACGAGTGGAAGTGAAGGCCAGGTATTTAGGTACATTGACCAGGTAAGATGTGCAAGAGCTGATAAGCAGCAGGATTTGGCTCAGAATGAACACACATGCAGCTTTACAGACTTCTCTCACCCGTCTTTTTTGCCAACTCCCCTTTACACACCCTTTAAATAAATATCTTGCAGTTTGGTAAACCACCAACACGGTCTCATATCTCATTCTTATTGATGCCCATATCACACCAGAACTTTGGAGCTGGACTTAGATGGAAATTTCCCCCAAATACAGTTCAGCACTAAATGTTATTGTCAAAAGCAAATAACAAAAAGACTGCAAGTTTTAAAAGCATATCCTTGGTAGGGCTAATGATAGCTGAGAATCCTAGAAGCTGTGGTCCCAACCCAGCAGGCAGGCACAAATTGGAAGAAGCTAACATGTACTGCTTAGCCCTTGAAAAACCCCTCATTTAAGGGAATGTGTGTATTTCTACATTTTGTCCCTCTGGTGCTGTATCAATAGTATTTTCCTGTTCACAGCTTTTTGCCTATAGCTACACATGCAGTTGCTAGCCCTAAGTCATTTACCTGGCATTTAGGCAGTTGAAAAAGAGGGATTTGTAATGTATTTATGTAGGTGGGGGACCCCTATTTTAGCTGTAAACCATAGTTACCTTGCTGAAGTCACAGCAACAAGGCATGAAAAATAAACTCTTCAAAAACGAAATAATTCAACAGTGAGTAATATTTTAAGGGACAAACAACCTAGACTGTAACGCAACTGCAATAGAGCAGTGTGGAATGGTGCTGGATTATACTGAGAAAGTCCTATTCTGGTCCCCAATCCGCTATGAAGCTAAAGTGGTACCTTGAGCCGCTCAACCTCCAGGCCTAGCATCCTGGTCAGAACATGGCTAGCCCTTTGATTCCAGCTAAACTCCTTGGAGGAAATCCAATGAACCCTTTCCACAAGAAGGATGGGAACGCAAATGTCATCAGCATCCCTCGGGCTTGATCTCTTTCTTTTCCTGTCTCAGCTACTTTGAATCAAAAAATAGGAACTGAATTAGATCCCAACCTGTCGGGAACCCAACCAGCACAAAGCTCCCCCAGTGCTACAGCCATAAATCCATGATATGCCTGCACAGGAGAGGGAAAATTGAAATAAAGAGACTGGAAACGCTCAAGGCAGGAAGATCCTGCCAGTCCTTTCAGCCCTACTGAGCCTTTAGGAGAAGTCATCGGTGGGGCCTCCCACTCTTGCCAAGGAAGGTTTTGTGACCCAATTGGACGTGACAGGTGTCTGTTTCTTCTGTGTCTCAGGCTTTCAAGTGCTTAGGCAAATGCTTGATAGAAGCACAGAAATGTCACCTTTCCAACACTAGCAATATACACACACACACAGTGTCAGCAGTGGCTGGGTAATTACTGCACCCTCTCTAAAGTGGGATAATGTGACATTTTCCCCCCTCAGGCTAAGCAGGTGCACAAGGATGTGTCACCAACACGAGTCGCCCCTGCACCTTCCTTGCCAAAGATGACCTTCAGATGGGCTTGTGCCAGACTGACCTAGGCTTCTTTTTTGCTTGCTTCACTGCACACCAGAACAACTAGACCCAAGGACAACTTTTTCCCAAATGCTATCACTCTGCTAAACAACTCATTCCCACAACACCGTCAAATTATTTACTAGGACTTTATTACTGTTATTCTTCTCATCCTTCCTATTACCCATCACCTCCCACTTAGGACTGTAACCTTGTTGCTTGTATCTCTATGGTCTATATTGTTTTGTTTCCTAGTATGATTTGATTGCTTATTTAGTAACCTCTGACTATCACTAAGTGTTGTATCTTATGATTCTTGATGAATGTATTTTATTTTTTCTTCATGTACTCTGAGAGCATATGCACCAAAGACAAAATTCCTTGTATGTCCAGTCAAATTTGGCCAATAAAGAATTCAATTCATTTCAATTCAATTCTTCTATTGTATTGTATTGTATTGTATTGTATTGTATTCTACTCTACTCTACTCTACCCTACCCTACTCTATTGTATTGTCAAGGAAATAAAGAATTGCCTACTCATAATGACACAAGAGTCTGCTCTAAACTGTTCCTTGTCTTGGCAAGATGTCCATGGGAAAAGCTCCTATACTTTTGGACTGATGAAAGGCAAATTTGCTACCTTAGGATGATAGATGTGGTAGTCCTAAACAACCAGAAATGGGGGTAGACAGAAGGTTTCTCCTACCCTTGTTGTTTGCAACTTTAAAAGTTGCAATACCAGTATATCTCTGGCAGAATCATAGCAAAATCTCAACAAGGAGATGAAATGAGGTGGGGGAGAAAGATTTAGGAGAGTAACTCCAACCCACCTACCCTCCACACAGTGCTTATGAGAAAGCAAATAATTACTGCCCAAAATTCTGGAGAGCTTATTCTAACACAAGGCGAACAGGTAGCTCTCACAACAAACGATAGGAGGAGAACAGAAGCCGAATGACCCCCCCCCCCCCCTCTCTCTCATCAATCATCTCCTGCCTTGGAGAAAAAACAAGACAAACTGGGGGTTTCTTGTTGTTATTTTTATTTCCCACTTATGACTCTTTTTTTAATTGAAACCATCATTTTTCCTAAAGCTCTGGCGACTTCTCATCTCTCTCTGCTCGCAGCCACGACAAACAAAACAAAATTGAATTTGCTTGATTGTTACAAAATAATATACAGCCGGAAGGGAGTTAGGTTGGAGGGAGAGATAAAAGCTAACCGTTTGCCACCATAAATACACAATCTCTGCTCCTCCTCACCTCCCGGCACTTAACTTTTATATGGTCTTTGGAGAAACCTTTTTTAAAATGCTGCAGATAATATCAATTAATCGTTTTGTCACATCACGCACCCCATCATTTATGATCTCGGGGGTACTTTGAACTATTGCACCGACTAGAAAATAACAACGGCATGATCTAACCGAAAAAAACCCAAACCGATCGAATCCAGCTTATAAAAAAAGAGCAGCAAAGGGTCCTCGTTTTAAACCAAGCGTTTTTAACAAGGAGCCAAAAGTTAAAGGGAAGGGAATCGCTCTGCTAGGGAAGGGATTTCGTAACCCTCCCAAAACAATAAAAAAAAATACCCGTGTCAGAAATCGCGGTCATAGTTGCGATACCATCTTCCATCACATCAACACACATGAAGCGGTTATCTACTAACACCCCCCCCCTTCCCACACCATTTATGTAGCTACCTTGAGATCTATCGCCCGTTCCACTCCCATTCCGACATCAATTAATTTTACTTGGGGGGTAATTAAAAAAAGAGGGAAGGATGGAGGCAAGCTCAGGCAAATGAGAACAACTTTTCTTTTGGGGGAAAAAACGTTCAGGTATTCCTAGCATATTAGCTTCCTCTCCCCTCCAGAAGGAACAGGTGTTGGAGGGGAACGGTGAAGTGGAACCAGGGTCCCCCAAAAATCCTCAAAAGAAGCCCCGCAGGGCTTAACTAAGGTGTGCGTTCTTAATTTCCACCTACCTTTGCATGGACGAGAAGTCTCCCGGGAGGGGAGGGGAAGGGAGGGGAGGGGAAGAAGTCCAGGTCAGAGAAGTTTTGCAAAGAAGGCGGCTTGGCAAGCGCCCGATCCGGGTGAAAAGGGGCCACCCATTCACGCGCACGGGCGCACACACATACACACACCGCAAAGGTGCCTCTCTCTTCTTCTTCTTCTTCTCCTCCTCCCCCCCCCCCTTCTCCAAAAAAGAAAACGACGAGGATCAGCTGCGCGCCGGGGAGCGGAGAAGAGGCTGGCGGGAAGCAGACAGCGGCGGTGGTGGTGGTAGATCCATAGCCGCGAGCCGCGAGCGCGGAGACGGAGCTGGTGGAAAGGGGGGACTCATGTTAAGCGGCGCGCCTGGCCAGGTTGGGAGATCGGCGCATCCAAGAGCCCGAGCCAACTCTCGCCACTCTTCCGAGCGGGTGGGGTTGAGTGGGAGACGTGGGGGACCAGAATCCAGTGGGTGATGCTCGGGGGAGACGGGGCGCAAGGCAAAGCAAGGGGAGCTGCCTGCGCGCCTATGGAGAAGAGCCAGCCAGCCAGTCGGAGAGGGCGGGGTGCCGGGAGCCCCAAGGGCGAACTTTGGGCTGGGAAGGTGGAAAAGCGGTCGGCGTTGGGTTTCTCTCTCTCTCTCCCGCGTCCTCCCCTCGGGTCTGGCACTCTGTTCTGGAGAGAGGCAGCGAGCGCGGGCGCACCGTGGGAGCAGCAACAGGACGCAAGGAAACGCAGCGCGCAAAGACGAGAGCTTGTCCTTAATAGTGAGGCTACTACGCGTCTTACTACGGTTCCCGAGGTTGGTTTGGTTTGAAGGGGTCAAGGGAGGAGACCCTCCTCTTCTATTCCCGCGTCAGCCCCCCCCCATCTGCCCCCCAGACGTTAGCGCCTTTTTGATGTTGACCCAGACTTCCGTCCTTCCAAGGTCGGTAAAATGAGGACCCAGATTGTTGGGGGCAATAGAAAGGGCTGGAAACAGTAAGGGGCTGCTTCTCCCCCCCCCCCCCTGTGGGGAGAGAGATGCAGTGAGGGTAGTAAGTTTATGCATTATTATTATTATTATTATTATTATTATTATTATTATTATTATTATTATTATCATCATCATCATCATCATCATCACCATCATCATTAATTAAATTTATATGCCACCTCTCTCCGAAGGCTTAGGGCGGGTTATAAATTGTATATAAATAAGTATTTATTGAATACTTAATAGGTTTTTTTTAATTGTCCTTCCTGCTCTAGTAGCTTAGTATGATTCTTAATAACTTTTAAAATAGGAAATAATTAAATAGTATGTTTTTACCCATAAACGCTTGAATCATTTTAATCATTATCTAGAACTGAACTTTTATAGCAATTAAAGAAAATTGAGATACTTGTCTAATCTGTTATCATACTGGACCTTGTGGGTTCAGTAGAAAACCTTAAAATGTTACTGTGCTCCTCAACAAATAATGCTGTCTACCATTTGTCCTTTTTGTGGATATTCAAATAATGTGACAATCAACTGAAAGAGTCCAAGCAACCTATTTGAAAATTTATCTTGGTCGGTAAGCCAGTCCCACCCGGTCACATGACCATCAAGCCACTCCCACACAATAAGCCACGGCCACAGTGTGGTAGTAAAAATTTTTGCAGGCCTTCACTGGCTGGAAAGCACTATGAAGCAGTATATAAGTCTAAATGCTATTGCCATTGCTAGCCGATGGGGAGCCCCTATGTGCTCTGTGTTCAGAGTGGACAAGATGGACTTCTGGTCTCCACCTTCAAATGTTTTTTGGCAAGACAACGGTTGGGCTGTCTTCAAGTTTGTGAGGTCTGCTTAGCCTAGTGTGGACTGCCAAGATCCCTAGTTAAGTTAGTTTGATTTATTGCCAGTGATGGGTGTTGGGGATGGATTTTAAAGCAGGACTTCAGCAGGCAGGAACCATAGTGAAAACAAACTTTATTTTATAAACAGAAATAAGTTCATTGTGCCAGCTGCGCTTTATCAAGCAGCTTCTAACGAAAACATGGCTGCAAGCACACAAGAAGGTTAGATTGGAATGTGCTTGCTCACATAAGTAAGCGGATATATATATAGGAAACAGAGAAAGATAAGGATTGTGGGAGTGATGTAAGAGGGGGTGTGATCAGAGCAAATAAAGAAACACATCAACACTTTAACTAAGGAAAGTCTCTGTTGGCTGGCAATCTCAGCGTGACAATGGGCTCCTACGGGAACGGCCAGGAACTCAGTTCCGGTAGCAAAATTTGGAGCTCCACCCCAGAGCACCCAATTTGCACTGAAAGAAGTTGAAACAAAATGCATAAGCCATGCCCACAGTGTGGTAGTAAAAATTTTGGTAGCCCATCACTATTTATAGCCCATCTTTATAATATGGTACATATTTGGATCCAAATTAGGATAAATGACAGAAATAAGAGGTCTAATCCTAAAGAACATGAAGCCTCGGCTGTTAGTATGATTGTGGTGTGAATGAGTAGGGCTGTAGGATTTTAATTTGGGGCTTTAGATTGTTTTAAATGTTGGACTTTCAAACTGGTTTTTGTATTTTTATATGCTGTGAGCCAGCCGGAGTCCTTGGAGAAGGGCGGCCTATAAGTCCAATCAATCAATCAGTCAATTAATCAAATAAATAAATAAATAATCCAACATATATGGAGGGCGGCTGATTGAGGAAACCTATTAATTTTTGGAATACTTGTGTGCTAATTTTGTTAGCTTTCCATTTTTCCAGGTTCAGATTAAAATGCTTGTGTTATTAAAATGCTTGGTGTCAGCCTTTAAAGCAGAGGTCCTCAAATTTGGCAACTTTAAGACTTGTGGATTTCAACTCACAGCATAGCTGGCTAGAGAATTCTGGGAGTTGAAGTCCACAAGTCTTAAAGATGCCAAGTTTGAGGAGCCCTGCTTTAAAGGCAGCCGCAAGAGCAATTGTGGGCCTTCCTAGATTCGCCACGTCTCGTCAACAATCCGCGGCCTGCACTGACTGCCGATTAGTTTCCGGTCACAATTTAAAGTTTTGGTAATGACCTATAAAGCCCTACATGGCATCGGACCAGAATACCTTCGGGACCGTCTTCTGCCACACAAATCCCAGCGGCTGTTTAAGTCCCACAGAGTTGGCCTTCTCCGGGTCTCGTCGACTAAACAATGTTGTCTGGCGGGCCCCGGGGAAGAGCCTTCTCTGTGGTGGCCTCGGCCCTCTGGAATCAGCTCCCCCCGGAGATTAAAATCGCCTCCACTCTCCTTACCTTTCATAAGTTACTGAAAACCCACCTATGTCGCCAGGCATGGGGTAATTGAGGTATCCCCTTGCTAATATGGTTTATGTGTGGTATGATTGAGTTGTATGGTTATCTTAATGATATGGGGTTTAAGATGTCTTTTTAAGTATTGGATTTGTTTACATTGTTCACTATTGTTGTGAGCCGCTCCGAGTCTTTGGAGAGGGGCGGCATACAAATCTAACAAATTATTATTATTAATTATTATTAAATGTAAAAACCTTAGCTGTTTTCTGCTGTCATTGGAATTCACTCTTAGTGTTCTGCTGGCGTGTCTCAACCGCCTATAATTACAGGGTAATTAGTCCAGGAAGACACACACCACACGATAAAAGGAAAACCCAAAAGTTTTTATAAACAGAAAAACAGAAACAGCTCCTTTTTAAATGTCAAAGGGATTTTCTGGTACACACAAGGCACAGGTTAAATGCAATCCAATTGCTCACCCAATAACTAGGAAATTGAGTCCAATTCTAAAGTCCAGAGAGTCCACACACAATCTTGAACACCATAAAAACCACAATCTTGACGAAACAATGAATCAGATAAACTGCCATGAGGCTAAAACAGCAGGTTGCACTTTTATCTGTAGCACTAATTACAGCAGCCCCACCCAACCACAGGTGGCCTCATTTTCTCTTGTAATAATCCTTCAGTTGTTGTCTCCTATGCATCAGTCTACGCATGCATGGATGTGTCATTAATTCTTGTTCAGAATCCAAGGATGATACAGATGATTGATCTCCTCCTGGGCTGTCTGCCAAACTCCCCTCTTCCCTGTCACTCACGCTTCCTTGGTCAGAGGAGGCTTCGTCAGCAGATTTCATCGGGAGCAAAACAGGCCTGCGGCATGTGGATGTTTCCCCCACATCCACCTGCACATTCCTTGGGGCAGGAGCTGGGCCAGAGCTAACCACAACACTTAGTATGCCAAACAAATAAACTTCTACTTTGCTGTTGAAAGTCAGCAGTTAAGGACCAAGAATCAGGAATGTAAGCTTAATATTTGAAACTTGGGAGTATCTCATCCGTGAGGCCCTTATAGCGCTTGAGGATGGAATGGGAATTCTACAAAAGAAAAAGAGTGTCCATACCTTCAATAGTTTATACAATTCAGCTTTAACGTTCTAAAAGCTTCCAATATAATTATTTCCTTGGTTTTAGAATGTTTTCCCCATTGTCCTTTCAGGGCGGGACAGAAGTCCAAAGATTTTTTTTCTCTCCATTCCCAGTACAGTAAAAAAATACCAAAAACATCAAGTTGCTTTACAATAGTTCACTTTTACAAATTGTATTTATGCAAAGATCAATGCTGCCTCCTAGACTTTTAACATCTGGATAAAAATTAGTTTTCCCCATTGTCCTTTCAGGGTGGGAAAGAAGTTGATCACAAGATTTTAGTCCTCTGGCTATCAGATGTTACCAAAGCTATGGAATAACCTTGCAGAATAAGATGTCTAAACTTCTCAGTCTGCTCTTGACAGGAGGGATAAAAACTTTTGGTTTGGTATTTTTTACTTGATATTGTTTTATGGTGCTCCTGCACGTTTTTTTTTTATTATTGCTCGCTTTTAACACTGCTGTTTTATTATTATTTTCATCTTATAATAAAATATAGACTATAAAATGTCCAAATAAATAAAATAGTTTACTGAGGTTTGGAGGAAGCAATCTGTCAAGGATTGCTTCCTGCTTTGTAATTCTGGAGAACAAAGATTTTTATAAGTATAGAAAGATTATTGTATATAACCTGAGGCAGTATTGGCTTTTTTAAGTTCTAATAAAAACACAACAGCTATGATTGTGTTCCAATAGCCCAAGGAAACAGTTGATGGTTAGAAAGACGCTAGAAATATATTTGGAACAGGAATTAAAAGGATAGGTAAGGGGTAGATATTAAGAACCATTTGAGGGCAGGCTGCCTGGATCCTTTATTGATTCAGTCGATTCATATCTCTCAGAGAGCGATAGAAAATAACGTGCCCTTTCTAATGAAGATGATTGAAGGTGATGAAACAGAGCTCTCTGTTTTCTCACCTTCAATCATCTTCATTTTTATTTCACTAGAAAGAGCACATTTTTTCTATCATATATGTTGTTTTTGTGATGGTTTCTTTTCAAATAAGGCTGCAAAAATCAGTGGACACCTGGTCCACTTGACAAAGAATGGCCCATTTAGCAACATAAATTTTGGGCTCAATGGTTGTTGTAAGTTGAGGCCTAACTATAACATTAAATGAGTTCAAAGTGTTGGTCATGACCTTTAAAGCCCTACATGGCATTGGACCAGAGTACCTCCGGAACCGCCTGCTACCGCACGAATCCCAGCGACCGATAAGGTCCCACAGAGTTGGCCTTCTCCAGGTCCCGTCGACTAAACAATGTCATTTGGCGGGCCCCAGGGGAAGTGCCTTCTCTGTGGCGGCCCCGGCCCTCTGGAACCAACTCCCCCCGGAGATTAGAACTGCCCCCACCCTCCCTGTCTTTCGTAAACTACTCAAGACTCACTTATACCGCCAGGCATGGGGGAGTTGAGACACCTTTCCCCCAGGCTTTTTTATACTTTGTTTTATGTTTGGTATGAATGTGCTGTTCGGGTTTTTTTAAAAAAAAAATAATGATAGGGTTTTATATGTTTTTTAATATTACATTTGTTCCACTGCTATATTGTTTTTATTACTGTTGCGAGCCGCCCCGAGTCTTCGGAGAGGGACGGCATACAAATCTAATAAATAAATAAATAAATAAATCTAATAAATAAATCTAGATAAAATCATGAAGGACCAGATAATTGATGACCATTTACTGTCTTCTACATTATAACTTACTTTAAATATCAGATGGCAAGGAGAAACAACGTGAAAAAGCTATCACCCACCAGCCTATGTTTTTGAACTGTCCAATATGGACTTGCGATTGTAATTGAACCCACAATTTTGGTTGTAAGTCATGACAATCATAAAGTGGATTGCCACCTGACCAGACTCAATTTTACATTTTTGCAGTGATTGTTAAGCCAAAGCAAAACTCATTAAGTCACCCTGAGTCTTTGGAGAGGAGCGGCATATAAATTTAATAAATAATAATAATAATTAACCAAAACATGTTCAATATAGGGCAGCTTTTTCCAGAATTCTGAGGTAAATTCTGGTTTCCGGCAAAAACCTAAAACACAGTCATTTGACTGCAAGGTATTGCAAATTATCTTAAATGCAAACCAGTTGCTGCTGAGTGTCAAAAATGTAACACCGGAGTTGGGTGGACACAGGTCGCAGACATCAGAATTTCAAAACCATGTCATAATTTTGAACTATAATAATAATAATAATGAGGAGGAGGAGGAGGAGGAGGAGGAGGAGGAGGAGGAGGATGATAATAATAATAATAATAATAATAATAATAATAATAATAATAATAATAATAATAATGGCCAATTCTTGGAGAAGTTTGAAGGCAAAGTGGATAAAGAAAAAACCTGGTCATGGCTTACAAGTGGAACACTCAAAAAGGAGACAGAAGGACAAATACTGGCGGCACAAGAACAGGCCATTAGAACAAATGCTGTCAAAGCCAGAATTGAAAAATCAACAGACGATCCAAAGTGCAGACTCTGTAAAGAAACAGATGAAACAATCGATCACATACTCAGCTGCTGCAAAAAGATTGCACAGACTGACTACAAGCATAGACATGATGCTGTGGCACAGATGATCTACTGGAACTTGTGCCGGAACTACCATTTACCAGTGGCAAAGAACTGGTGGGATCATAAGCCCGAAAAAGTAAAACTACTGTGGGACTTCAGACTTCAGACTGACCGAATTCTGAAGCATAACACACCAGACATCCTGATTGTGGAGAAAAAGAAAGCATGGAACGTCGACATCGCAATCCCAGTGGACAGCAGAATTGAGGAGAAGCAGCTAGAGAAATTAGTGAAATACGAAGATCTACAAATTGAGCTGCAACGACTCTGGCAGAAGTCAATGAAAGTGGTCCCAGTGGTATTTGGCATGCTGGGTGCAGTGCCAAACGATCTCAGCGGACATTTGAAAACCCTCGGAATTGACAAAATCTCCATCTGTCAATTGCAAAAGGCCGCTTTACTAGCATAATTTGCAGCTACATCACGCAGTCCTAGGTGCTTGGGAAGTGCCCGACTGGTGATGAAATACGAAATCCAGCATAGTGATCTCGTCTGCTGTGTTGAATTGACATAATAATAATAATAATAATAATAATAATAATAATAATAATAATAATAATTTATTAGATTTATATGCCGCCCCTCTCCAAAGACTCGGGGCGGCTAACAATAGTTCAAAACCCTTTTTGAAATTCAACACTTATTGAACTAAGAACACCTATAAAGAATGTTAGAGCAGCATTTCTCAGCCCAGTTCTGGAGTTGAAGTCCATACCTCTTTAAAAGGCCAATTTGAAAAACACTGTGTTTCAGAGGCCTGATCAGAGGTCTTGGCCTGATTAAACAAGGCTGCTTGTATATATGGTACCAAAGATCAACCTCTACTGGGACTAGAAAGAAAAGGGAAAAAAAGAGGTGTCTTCGCTCTCTACAGTACGAGAGTCAAACTCATGTCAACACATGATGTATTGGGACTTTTTCCCCCTACACTACCCCGGGTATGGGCATGACCAGCGCATGCCCAGTTCATCTGTCTGGAACCCATACCACATCTCGTACATCAACACCCTTGAAAATGTCCAAAGATAGTTCACCAGAAGAGCCCTTCACTCCTCCACTAGAAACAGAATGCCCTACAAAAGCAGACTATCAATCCTAGGTCTAGAAAGCTTAGAACTACGTCGCCTAAAACACGATCTAAGTATTGCCCACAAGATCATATGCTGCAACGTTCTACCTGTCAATGATTACTTCAGCTTCAACCACAACAACACAAGAGCACGCAACAGATTCAAACTTAATATTAACCGCTCCAAACTTGACTGTAAAAAGTACGACTTCAGCAACCGAGTTGTCGAAGCGTGGAACTCATTACCTGACTCAATATTGTCAACCCCTAACCCCCAACATTTTTCCCTTAGACTATCCACGATTGACCTCTCCAGGTTCCTTAGAGGTCAGTAAGGGGCGTGCATAAGTGCACCAGTGTGCCTTCCGTCCCCTGTCCAATTGTCTCTCCTTATCTCATTTATCTTTTCTTCCTTTCAAATATGTTCACCTATACTTTTATATCTTTTCTCCTATTCTTTTCTTTATTTATATTATTACATATCTATTCTCTTCAATGTTTATTATGTATTGGACTAAATAAATAAACAAACAAACAAACAAACAAATAACTAAATAAATAAATGCCACATCTGTCCTATGGACCATGAGTTTGACAGCCCTGCTCTATATGGAAATCTCTAGTATTAAGGATATTTATTTATTTATTTATTTATTTATTTATTTATTTACTTATTCATTCATTCATTCATTCATTTATTCATTTATTTATTTGATTTGATTTGTAATCCAATACTAAAACAGCTAAAAACCCTTGTTATAAAACCAATCATACATACAAACATACCATGCATAAATTGTACAAGCCTAGGGGGAAAGAAAATCTCAGTTCCCCCATGCCTGACAGCAGAGGTGGGTTTTGAGGAGCTTACGAAAGGCAAGGAGGGTGGGGGCTATTCTAATCTCTGGGGGGAGTTGGTTCCAGAGGGGCGGGGCCGCCACAGAGAAGGCTCTTCCCCTGGGTCCCGCCAAATGACATTGTTTAGTTGACGGGACCCGGAGAAGGCCCACTCTGTGGGACCTAACTGGTCGCTGGGATTCGTGCGGCAGATATCCTTAGAATTCTGACATTGAACATAAACATGTGGAAATATTAATGTTGTAGAGACGTCTTATCCTTAAGATTCACATAGAATTCTATACATAAAATTGGCATCACTGAAACCTTTTAAATTTTCGTTGACACGTCCCCTTTTAAAGAAACACAGCTTTCATTTTGCATCCCAGCAACATTTCCTCTCACTCAGAACGTAAGTAAGGGGATTGACATAATAAGGATGTGCAGAAAACAGGAAAGCTTTCTTTCAACTTTGGATTTTCAGAATACATGAGTTTTTGAAAAGATATGAAGGTGGCCTTGAAGAAGATATTCAAGAGCTATTATGTAAACAATATCTTAGCCCTGAAAGAGAGAAGGCAGTGATAAACTCAAAATTGCCTCACATTTTTGTTGTTCGATATGTGTCGGGCTTTCAAAATCCTGTTGTTAAACTGTTTCAACAACAGTTTGAGTAAGCCCTTTGTGGAGTCTGTTTCCTGATCTACCTGTCAATTTTCTTTGAAACTTGGACATTTAAATCTTTGATATTTATTCTTATTCATATAGTATCTTCTGAACTGTCGCTATGAAGGGAAATCCAAGTGAAAATAACACTAAAATTTACTACTTCAGTTTATTTAATAGTCTACTGACTGTTGTGGTTGGCTTTGGCCCAGCTCCTGCCCCAAGGAATGTGGAGGTGGATGCAGGGGAAACTTCAACATATCATAGGCCTGTGTTATTGCCAACAGAGTCAGTTCACAGTTTAGTTTCCTCAGACGAAGAAGAAGGTGGGAGTGACTTGGAAAAGGGGGACTTGGCACACAGCCCAGGCAGTCAATCTCCATTATCTTCCATTGATTTGGATGAAGACGTCTTGGACCCACGCAGGCACAGAGTTATGCGTAGAAGAGACTAATTGAGGACATATTACAGGAGATAAGAGAGGCCACCTGTGTTTGGGTGGGGCTCCAGTAATTAGGGCTGCTGCTATAAATAGCAGCATGTGGGTTTGGCCATTGTGGAAGAGTATCTGATCGCAGTTCTTCAGGAATCCTGTGTTGCTGTTTTCTGGACTTTGTTGATTTTTCACGCCTTTGAAACCAAAGCAGAGCAACATGTGTGTGTGTGTGTGTCTCACTTCATTGAAAGAAGAAGAGGTGTGAAGTTTCTTCACAGCTGCTAGCTAAGTACTTCATGACTGCTAAAGCGAAATTGTACAGATTACCCAGTTGTTTTGGGAAGAGTGCTCTTTGCAATACAAAAAGAGTGCTTAGTTTATTTTGAATTTTGTGATAAAGAACATTGTTTTGAATTTTCAAACATGTGTGTGTCTGAAATTTGTACCATTGAATTTTCAGGAGGCTCCTACCAGAGAGCCCGGCAGAACACCAACATATGAGCAAGTATGTATGTATGTATTTATTTATTAAATGTATCTGCCATCCATCTCACTTTTAAGTGACTTTGGGCAGCTTACATTGCCATAAATAACAGTATGAAACAATTAAAAGGTTAAAAAACATTAAAGCATTGGGCAATGAAAGTTTTAAAAAAACAGTGCAATTAATAAAGCAAATAAAAAAGCAGGTAGGATCTTATTATTATTTATTAGATTTGTATGCCAGACTTCTCCTAATCTCCTAATCTACTAGTCCCCTCCAAAATGGACGCCCCCATTGGCAGACATACCTTGGCAGAGTCAGATTTTCAGATCGCTTTGGAAGTCCCAATGGATGAAAATGGATCTCACCTTGAGGGGCATGATGTTCCAAAGGGTGGCAGCCAGTATGTATGAAAAAGTATTGATATGTGTTCTGCGCACTGCCCTCGGAGTGAACCCCAACTCAGAAATCACTTCTCTTATGATAAAATCCAACTCTTTATTTGAACACAAGCACACATAACGAAACACAGGTCTTTAAAAAGCCACAGGAGTTTTCTTTCTCTTTAGAGCCAACTGTAATCTAACTGTAAGAGCCAAAAACTTGGCTTCATCTGCATTCCTTAGATAAAGTCCATTCATTACTTGAGCATATGCATTTGCTCACTGAAAGCTTCCGAGCACAGCATCCAACAGAGAAAGTCTTTTAATGAAGCAGAAATCATGATTTTTAAGCCTTGTTCAATCACACCTCCCAGCCCCACGTCTCTTCTATTGAACAACGTTGAAACTCCACACCCCATTTCCCACAATCCTTTGCCTTTATACTGCCTGGAAGTGACATCACACCTCAAAGAGGCTAAGGCTGTAAGCTAATACCGTTTACTATGTAACTCCTCTCGCCTTCTGAACAATCTTCTATAGCAAGGGTCAATCCACTGACTTTCCACTCTCATGTCTTTCTCATCCTCTGACTGGGACCACTCCCCCATTGTCACATCAGCCCCCTCTAGTGGTTCCTCAGGCTCACTCGAGTCACTTTCTCCCTCACTCTTGCTCTCTGCTTCACCTGGCAACCCCCCTGGCCCAGGGTATCCAGAGAGGCCTGGCTCATCCTCCTCAGAATCCAACATGACCTGAGGTGGACAAGGAGCACTCACAACAATATGGAATGACTGGTTGCATCATTTAAGATGCAATAAATTCCTACTAGACACTTCCTGGAATTAGAAAGAGCCGGGGTGGCGCAGCAGGTAGAGTGCTGTACTGCAGGCCACTGACGCTGACTTGTAGATCTGAAGGTCAGCGGTTCAAATCTCATCACCGGCTCAAGGTTGACTCAGCCTTCCATCCTTGCAAGGTAGGTAAAATGAGGACCCGGATTGTGGGGGCAATAGCTTAGCTCTGTTAAAAAAGTGCTATTGCTAACATGTTGTAAGCCGCCCTGAGTCTAAGGAAAAAATTCAAATAAATAAACAAACAAATAAATAAACAAACAAACAAACAAATAAATAAATAAATAAGTGATCACCCTCTCACGTCACAAAATTGCAATTCCAATTCAGCCATTTTTAACATTTTAAGCTCTAAAAGAATTGCATGGCCTATGACATGGTAGAGCAGGGCTGTCAAACTCGCAGGACATGGGCCAGATGTGTCACAAGTTGGCCACACCCAAATTCACTTTAGTGAAGAGGGGGAAAATCCCAATATGTCACGTGGCTACGTGTGTTTGACACCGCTATTGTAGATCCTTATCTGCAGTGATGGGCTCCTACGAGAATGGTCAGGAACGCAGTTCCGGTAGCAAAATTTGGAGCTCCACCCCAGAGCATCCAATTGAGTTGAAACAAAATGCATAAGCCACGCCCACAGTGTGGTAGTAAAATTTTTGGTAGCCCATCACTGCTTATCTGGTAGACCAGACAGGAAGCATGACTAGATGGGCTAATCCTATTATATTGTAGGGATACATTAATAGGCTCTTGCAAGTCTAAAAGTACATTTCTCTCCCATTACTTTACAGCCAAAGAAAACTAGGGAGGGTTCATTCTGAGATGTTTGCCAACCTTTTTGTGGGCTAAGCTTTTTCTTGACTGACCAACAGTTTCCCCGGCTGTGACTCTTTTCTTATCTCCCAAGGTGATTCCCACATGTCATTACAGACATACTGAGTGAACACCATACTACTACTGTTTGAAGAATGCACAATCATGTTACTCATACCACAGATACACAAAACCAAAAAAATATAATAGTTTAGTACAAGGGTAGGCAAAGATGGCTCTTCTATGACATGTGGACTTAAACTCCCAGAATTCCTGAGCTAGCATGATTGGCTCAGGAATTCTGGGAGTTGAAGTCCACAAGTCATAGAAGAGCCAACTTTGTCTCCCCCTGGTTTAGTACATTATATAAAAACCATCATTATCTTTCAAATCTGTTCTGTCGGGCTCTCTGGTAGAATCCTCCCAAAAATTCACAGGTACAAATTTCAGACACACACACGTTTGAAAATTCAAAACAATGTTCTTTATAAAGAAAATTCACTTAAACCAAGCCCTCTTTTGGTATAGCAAAGAGCACTCGTTTCCAAATAAACTGGTAATTTGTACAAGTCCCTTATCAGTTCTGTGATACTTAGCTTGCAGCTGTGAGGCAATTCACAGTCCTTCTTCTTTCACAAAGTGACACACACTTTGCTCTGGTTTAGTTTCAAAGCGGGGAAAAAACAGCACACAAGAAGTCAAAGTCAGTAAAGCAGTCACGAAACACAAAGATCAGATAATCCTCCACAATGGCCAAACCCACAGGCTGCTATTTATAGCAGCCTCACTAATTACCACAGCCCCACCCAACCACAGGTGGCCTCATTTTCTTTGATAATAATCTCTCAGTTGTTGTTGCCTATGCATCGCTCTCCTCATGCGTGGCTGTATCATTAACTCTTGTTCTGAATCCAAGGAGGAGTTAGATAATTGATCTCCTTCTGAGCTGTCTGTCACACTCTCCTCCTGCCTGTCACTCATGTTTTCTTGGTCAGAGGAGCCTTCATCAGCAGATTCCACCGGGGGCAAAACAGGCCTGCAGCATGTGGATGTCTCCCCCACATCCACAGTCCTTGGGGCAGGAGCAGGGCCAGAGCTAACCACAACAAAATCTAGGTTTCGGTTCACCATCGTGACTAATAGTCCCTGACAGCCTCTTCACAGATCAATTTCACCTTTCAAAATCATGCACAATAGATGCCATTACCACTCTTTATAAGGGTGGCTTCCAATCAATAATAGAGCTGTGCCATTTGCAGAATTCAGGGGTTTCAGAGCCTGAGTTGGTGCAAATGGAGTACCTGCTGCAATTTCTTAAACCAAATATTTTAAGGAGTTTCAGACAGATGCTACATCTAGGTTCTTTGCACATTCTCTGAAGCGCCTTGTGCCTTTGAATCCAAAGCACTGCACAGTCCTAATAACCTCCTGCTAATCAGGGGCTTCTGAATTGGAAGCTGTGGGAGAGAAGAAGCAAACGGCCTTGTTTTCTCCACATTGTGCATAATTTTATAATCCCTAGCCATGTTCTCTGCTTTGTTGCTTTTCCCATTAAAAAGGGGTCAAACCCCTTTCTTCCTACTTTCTTCGGTTGATTAAAAGAGGATTTTGCTCCGAACTAAGTCTGAGATTCAAAAGAATTTTTTTTGTGCACAACATCAAACAGGATCCCAGTTAAACTCTCTAGTTCTTGGCTAAACAGTTTATTTGCTACATTCCTATATTGCTATCTTCCTGAAGGACTACATGGTGATGTAGAATTTAACACCAGTAACAACCAATAATGGGCTGCTGCCCCACCTGGGGGGGAGACGCAGTGGGGGGTAGTAAGTTTATGCACTATTTATTGAATACTTAATATTTTTTTATTGTCCTTCCTTCTCTAGTACCTTAGTACAGTGTTTCCCAACTTTGGCCACTTGAAGATATCTGGACTTCAACTCCCAGAATTCCCCAGCCAGCATTTGCTGGCTGGGGAATTCTTGGAGTTGAAGTCCAAATATCTTCAAGTGGCCAAGGTTGGGAAACACTACCTTGGTATGATCCTTAATTACTTTTAAAATCGGAAATAATTAAATAGTATGTTTTTACCCATAAACATTTAAATCATTTTAATCATTATCTAGAACTGAACTTTTATAGCAATTAAAGAAAATTGAGCTACTTGTCTAATCTGTTATCACACTGAACCTTGTGGGTTCAGTACAAAACCTTAAAATGTTACTGTGCTCTTCAACAAATAATGCTGTCTATCATTTGTCCTTTATGTGGCTATTCCAATAATGTGACTTAATCAACTGAAAAAAAGTCCAAGCACCTATTTGAAAACTTATTTTGGTCGGTAAGCCACTCCCACCCAGTCACATGACCTTTAAGCCACCCCCCAGTCACATGATTGTCCAGCCATTCCCACCTGCTCACATGGCCAGCAAGTCACTCCTACCCGGTCACATGACCATCAAGCTACGCCCACAAAATAAGCCACGCCCACAGTGCGGCTGTAAAAAGTTTGACAGCCCATCACTGATAACAACCATACAATAACAATAAATACATTTAAAGGCAAAAAATAAAAAAACATTGCTATTATTAATCACACCAACAGTCAATTGTCTTCTACTCAAAGGCTTTTCTGAATAGCATAGTTTTTAACAATCTTCCAAATATCAGAAAAAGGGCATCAGATCCCTGGGGAACAGAGAAGTATGAAACGATCAAGATTTCTATATTTCCACTGCATCATGCCAGGGAAGAACCTTCAGCAATTCTAACCAGGATATGTATGGTAGATGCATAAATTCTGTATAAAACAAACAATCCAGCAGATCCCCAGATGATAAATCATATAAAAGGGAAAACCAACAATGAAATGCACTAGTCTGGTAGTATAGCAGTCCACCAATAAGTGATCTGTTATATGTTATATGAATTGCAGCTTCAAATAATCTTCTAAGGCAGCCATACGACATAGAGCACATTGAAATAAACTATACAAGATGTGACAAGGGTGTGAGTTACTATTGCCAGGGCTTCAATGATTTCCTTAACAATGCAGTGTATGCATGTATAGCTAGGTAGGTAGACCTTGAGCTTTTGAGCTCAAAGTCCACCAAGCAATAATGCTAACTACCCTATTGTCTGCCAGTGAGACTTGGGCTGTACACAGACAGGCTAGGCAATTGAACCACTTCCCCATGATCTGCCTCCGTAGAATTCTGGGGACCCAGTGTCAAGATAAAGTGCCTGACACTGAGGTCCTCTCCAGAGCAAGCTTGCCATCAATTTCCACCTTGCTGATGAAAGTCCAGACCCTCTGGGGAGACCATGTTGCTAGGTTGTCAGACCATCACATCCCTAAACAGTTCCTCTATGGTGAGCTGCCTAAAGGAAAGCAATCACACGGGGGACAAAGGAAGTGTTACAAAGACACGTTGAAAGCCTCCTTCACATCCCTCCTGTGCCTGGGAAACCCAGGCACAAGATCGACCAACATGGCTCATGCTGATCCACCAAGGCTGCCAGACCTCTGAGGACAGAAGAACATTCATAGCAAAAGAGAAGCGAGCACTCTGCAAAGCCAGAGCTACAAATGCTGTGACAATGGTGCCCACGCATGTCTGCCCAACATGTGGCAGAACATTTCATGCCCGTATAGGCCTTACCAGCCACTTGCGGACACATCATGTACAGCCCACAACCCAGGGGTGGGCAGCAGGCAGGACGGGGTGGGACGCAATTCCACCAGTGGAAATGAAGATGCGTGCGCAGCTGCAGCTGATCGGCGGCTGTTACTTCCTGGATTACTGGTCTGGCCTCAGTTCTCCTTTTTTTCCCCTGCTGCTGCTGCTGCATCTGCGCTCCTTGCTTTTTTCCTCTTTCCTCCTTCCTGGCCTTGGATGAGCTTCCCTCTCTCCTGCCCAGCTCCCCTCCAGCCTTACGCGGCCACCTCCCAACTGAGGTGCAAGCAGAAGGCGAGGGTGGAAGCAGTGCTGGCAGCATTTATGCTTCTGGCAGCACCCATTCACCTAGCTACCCAGCCTAAGGCGAGGAGACAACCCAGGAAGGAGAGCGCAGGAAACACGAAGCAAATTGTCACCCCAGTGAACGACACTGGTAATGTAAGTCGAGGCCTTAACAGTTCACTTGAACGATGATGATCGTTCAAGTCACTGCCACCTGGACACATGTGGCTTAATGATCACATGGCCGGAAAGTCACTCCTACCCAGTCACAGGACCATTAAGCCACACTCACAAAATAAGCCACACCCACAGTGTGGCAGTAAAAATTTCAGCTGCCCATTACTGCCACAACCCATTAGATATGTCAAGACCCTCCTCGAATCCGATGGACGAATATCATCACCTATATATGTGTGATGAGAGGGAAAGAGAGAAAGTTACACATATTATATAATATAATCTCGTTTTATCTCATATATTGTCAGCCACGTAGAATAAGACAATTAGGCAGCATATACATCTTGGTATGTGTGTGTGTGTGTGTGTATCATTTACAACTAGTGTTGGGCGAACCCAACGAAATTTGGTTTTGGCGAACTCACCCGAACTTTGCCGGGAAGTTCAGGTGAGTTCGCTGAACCCGAATCCGAACTTTTGCTTTCAGCAAGCCGCTGCGGTGTCCTTTTCTGTAAAAATAAACAAGGACGTGGGGAATTCCCCACCTCCTTCTGCTTGCTTTTATTTTTACAGAAAAGGATGCCGCAGCGGTGCTGCAAGCAAAAGGAGGTGGGAAATCCCACAAAGGGATTCCGGGGACAGGGCTTTGATGTCGCGGAGACTCCTTCCTCCCCGTTTTGGCTGGCCAGGAAGTAGTCTCCGTGACGTCAAAGCCCCGCCACCAGAATCCCTTCGTGGATTATCCCACCTCCTTTTGTTTGCAGCGCCGCAAGCAAAAGGAGGTGGGAAATCCCAGAATGGGATTCCCCACTCTCCTCCTGGGTGGTGGCGTTTCACGGTGTTCGGCCGAACCCGAACTTTACCTGAACTTTTAAAAAAGTTCAGGTTCAGGTTCGGCATGCTGAACACTGCAAAGTTCGACACGAACCCGAACTTTGCAGGTTCGGTTCGCCCAACACTATTTACAACCTATTTTTCACAAAACAGTTCATTAGAAAAAACCTTTCCTAATTTAGCATATAGAATTCTTGATATGAAATTTGGATTGACTGGTTTATTTCCACCAGCATGCATTTACCCTTGTACCTATTCAGTCATTTGGTTCACCAGTTTGAACAATTTTTTTTGAGGGACTTTGAATAATGCCGCACGAATCCCAGCGACCAGTTAGGTCCCACAGAGTCCCACAATGTCATTTGGCGGGACCCAGGGCAAGAGCCTCCTCTGTGGCGGCCCCGGCCCTCTGGAACCAACTCCCCCCCAGAGATTAGAATTGCCCCCACCCTCCTTGCCTTTCGTAAGCTCCTTAAAACCCACCTCTGCCGTCAGGCATGGGGGAACTGAGATATTATCTCCCCCTAGGCTGCTACAATTCATGCATGGTATGTTTGTATGTATGATTGGTCTTATAATAAGGGTTTTTAGCTGTTTTAGTATTGGATTGTCGCATGTTGTTTTTACCACTGTTGTTAGCCGCCCCGAGTCTACGGAGAGGGGCGGCATACAAATCCAATAAATAAGTCAGTAAGTAAGTAAGTAAGTAAGTAAGTAAGTAAGTAAGTAAGTAAGTAAGTAAGTAAGTAAGTAAATAAATAAATAAATAAATAAATAAATAAATAAATAATATGGTACAAATGGAACACAAGCACAGGTCCATCCCGATCTATCACGACACCACTGACCTACTTCTGGTAGATTTGCGGCAAAACCATAATAGAAATTGCTTCTAAAGAGTTAACTGTGCTTAGCAACCAGTTTGGCAGGTTGGGAATAGGAGCTGAGTGAACGCGTGTAGATCATGCACAACAAAGAGAGATTGTGCTTCATCATACTCCCATTTTGCAGCTGAGTCTGTATTTATGGTCCCTCTGTTGACCTAGTTTCAACAGTCTGATGCTACCAATGTTTATCTGCATTTAGATGGGCATCTTAGTAAGAACAATTTCTGCATGCCAAGCTGCTCTTACTGCTTGACCTGGCAGAATCATTAGCTTTGCTGTATCTTAAATCTGGATGACACAATCTACTGAAATGTATTGACTGTAAAATAGCCAACTTCTTTCAAATGAGGGGTGTAGGCGAAGGAGAGTTTCCTCTCAATTCTGCAGCACCTGTAACAGAAATTTGACTACTTCCATCTCAAGTAATTAGGCCAATAACTTTCTACTGGGTTTCAGCAATTACAACTTTATTAAACTAAGTGAAACAGAATCATAATGGCCATAAATCATTTTAGCATTAATGCAGTCAACTGATTCTTGAGAACAATAATAGACAATAATCTTCATTACTATTTTTTTTTTATCTTCATGTTGCCCAAAGGGCAGTGCCACCCTAGAGCTCAATAAATTAAGTCAGCCTCAGATTTCCCTCCACTTACAATTTAAACTGGGGGAAGAATAACAAGGGGGAAAAAACCTATTAAGTCTTCCTGACTGTGAGTTTAATAACTCTGGAATTTTCATTGATTTCTGAAGTTGAGAAGCTGGGAATAAAAAATGGCAGAGAAAGAAACAGAGAATATGGAAAGAAAAGGAGGCTAAGAGAAAAGAATGTGGAGAAAAGGAATGGAGAAAGACAAGAAGGACAACTGCAATGTTGGCTCCCATAATGATTGAATAATACCTTAAGAGACCATTGTGTAAACCAGTGTTTCCCAACCTTGGCCACTTGAAGATATTTGGACTTCAACTCCCAGAATTCCCCAGCCAGCGTTCGCTGGCTGGGGAATTCTGGGAGTTGAAGTCCAAATATCTTCAAGTGGCCAAGGTTGGGAAACACTGGTGTAAACAATCAGAAGCAAGTTTCTCAGTTATCATTGAAATGTCCCTCCATCTCACCAGCTTATTGGAAGACAATATGAAAGAAAACAAAAGTCTCTGCAATTTAAAAATTAAAGAAACATTTGCCAGACCAATTCTTGAATGCAGCTCATCTATCTGGAACCTGCACTGCATATCAGATATCAATAGAATCGAGAGAGTCCAAAAGTATTTCACAAGAAGAGTCCTCGACTCTTATAATAAGGAATAAATAAGGAATAACTTATTAGATCAGACTTGAAATGTTGGGTTTAGATAGCCTAGAACTTCATCGCCTTCGATCTGACCTAAATGTAGTTCATAAAATCATAAAGTCATACCTGTCAATTGATACTTCAGCTTCAACTACAACAACGTATGAGTGCACAATCGATTCAAACTGAGTGCTAACCGATCCAAACTTGATTGCAGAAAATATAACTTCAGCAACAGAGTGATCAATGTCTGGAATGTACTAACTGACTCTGTGGTTTCTTCCCCAAACCCCAACATCTTTAACCTTAGACTATTTACAATCAACCTCACCCCGTTCCTAAGAGGTCTGTTAGGGGTGTGCATAAGGGCACCATTGTGCCTACCATCCCTGTCCTACTGTCCTATTGCCTAATTTACCTCTACCTACTGTTGTGGTTGGCTCTGGCCCAGCTCCTGCCCCAAGGAATGTGGAGGTGGATGCAGGGGAAACATCAACATGTCACAGGCCTGTTTTATTGCCAGCAGAGTCAGGTAGTGCAGTTTCCTGGGAAGAAGAAGAAGGTGGGGATGACTTGGAAGAGGGGGGCTTGGCAGACAGCCCAGGAAGCCAATCTCCATTATCTTCGGTAGATTCGGATGAGGAATTGCTAGACCCATGCATGCGCAGAGTTATGCATAGAAGAGACCAATTGAAGAAATATTACAGGCGATAGAGAATCCACCTGTGGTTGGGTGGGGCTCACGTAATTATAGCAGCTGTTAAATTGGCAGTGTGCGGGCTGAGCAGTGTGGAGATTATCTGATCGTAGTTGTTGGGAGTCACGGAGTTTGAGAAAAGAAATCCTTGTAAATTTTTGCCACGTCTGGAACAAACAGTATTTGTGCCGAACTGCATAGTACTGGTTTATTGCTGATTTATTGCTTGCCTTGTTATCGGACTGTAATCCATTGCTGCCTTGTTTATACAAGAAATCCCTTTGAATTCTAAAAGGGCGTTTTGTTTCTCTTTTGTTGAGATAAAAAACATTTACTGGACTTCTACTGAGTGTGTGTGTCTGTTTTTACCCACTTTCCTTTTCATCGGAGGCTTGTACTAGAAGCCGACAGAACCCCTACCTTGCTAATGTTTATGTTTATACCAATCCCTACTAACTTGTACATGTTTTACAAAATAAATAAAAATAAAAAAATAAATTCCATCTCACAGGAATCTGGGAGGCAGGAATATTAAGGATGCTGCTTTGGATTATACAGAATAAAGGTGGGATATAACTATGATGGTATGAAATTGCGGAGTGAGAAGTGCAACTGCTTTCTTTCCATTGGAGAAGATGAATGAATGCTGGTACTAACCAAAAACTTTACTTGCCAGCATAGTTCCCTCTAAGCTGAGCAGTGAGCAATCGCTCACTTAAAAATCATCATCAACTCAGAGTTTTCCAAACCTGCCCAGAAGCCGAGAGGGAAAGAGTGAGAAGGAAGGAGAGAGAGAGGAAGAGAGGAAGAGAGAGAAACAGATAGAAAAAAGAGAGGAAGGAAAAGAGAAAGAAAAAGAATGGGAGTAAGGAAGAGAGAAAGAAAATCAAAATCTAGTTTGAAACTAGCTCAACTATTTAAGTGGCATTTTGATATTGATAGAGTTGCCCTATTATGAGCTCACTGTTATAGACACACAGTACAGTATTTTATTTTGAAATTCTCTGAGGCAAAACAGGGTGGGTTTTTTATTTGTTTGTTTGTTTGTTTGTTTGTTTGTTTGTTATTTATTATTTATTTATTTATTTGTTTGTTTGTTTATTTATTATTTCTGTGCCGCCTAGTCCTGAAGGGACTGCCGCTCAGACACTATACTTTTCTGCCCACTCACCCCCAAAAAATTAGAGGGAACACTGCTTGCCAGCCTACTATTGCTTCTGCAGGCTATGTAATGGCATATGCCCTGCTGTCTATTTTGTCTCTTGATATCTGGTTTAATATGAGTGATCAGACAGATCTGGTCTCTACATCAGAGAAGATGGCATATGATCGGAAGATGGAGGACACTGTAATAAATTCTTCACTATGATTGAGTTACTTCCTGGACATCCTTTGCCAGAATGGAGGACCATCTAGGATGGGCCTCCTCAGATATCTGATGGACTCATCTGTTTTTCAGTGAGTACAAAAATGATTCTACTACATACTTTATATGAATAAGCAAAGGCAACACCTACAACAATGATGGTAGAAGACAAGGAGTGAGTTTGATTAAACATAGTTATGAGCTTGTATTTGGACCTACAGTATAATGGAGAAATAAGAGTAGCTAGAATTTGCACTTCTCTACTTTTGCTGCATCTGCTAATGTCATTCAGTTGCTCTATTTAAAGTGATCAATTGGGCAAATATGTGTGGGACAATCTTCTTGTAGGCAACTGCTTCAACACAGGGTTCACAACATCAGTTGATTCCCCCCTAATTTTAACTGTATTCTGGCTCAAACAGGGAGCCAATGAAGAGCATTGCAAACATAGAATCTTACGGAAGGTCTAGGCCAGGGATAAGCAAAGTTAGCTCTTCTAAGACTTGTGGACTTCAACTCCCAGAATTCCTGAGCCAATCATGCTAGCTCAGGAATTCTGGGAGTTGAAGTCCACATGTCATAGAAGAGCCAGCTTTGCCTACCCCTGGTCTAAGCCAGCTTGAATAGCCCTGTTCAGAACTAAGATCAGAGGCCTTACAGCCAGTGATGGGCTGCCAGGCGTGGCTTATTTTGTGGGTGTGGCTTGATGGTCATGTGAACTGGGTAGGAAAGGCTTGATGGTCATGTGACCAGGTGGAAGTGGCTTGGCAATCATGTGAGCAGCGATGGCTTAAAGTCATGTGACTGGGTGGGAGTGGCTTACAGTCCAAGATACGTTTTCAGATAGGTGCTTGGACTCTTTTTCAGTTGATTAAGTCACATTATTTGAATAGCCACAAAAAGGACAAATGATAGACAGCATTATTTGTTGAAGAGCACAGTAACATTTTAAGGTTTTCTACTGAACCCACAAAGTTCACTATGATAACAGATTAGGCAAGTAGCTCAATTTTCTTTAATTGCTATAAAAGTTCAGTTCTAGATAATGATTAAGATGATTAAAGCGTTTATGGCTAAAAACATACTATTTAATTGTTTCCTATTTTAAAAGTAATTAAGGATCATTAAGGTACTAGAATAATTAAGATACTAGAGAAGGAAGGACAATTTAAAAAAACGTATTAAGAATTCAATAAAGAGTGCATAAACGTACTACCCCCACTGCGTGTGTCCCCCATCCCATGGGGCAGCAGACCATAACTACTGACAGCTCCTTGTTGACCAGCAGGCAAAGGTCAGAAGAGCCTTTGCTCAGGTTCAACAGATGCTTTTTTTCTGGAGCTGGAGAAATTAATTACTCACACCATCATCATACTGAGGTTAGACTATTGCAGTGATTTTCAACCTTTTTTGAGCCGCGGCACATTTTTTACATTTACAAAATCCTGGGGCACACCACCAACCAAAATGACACAAAATGACACCTTAAGTCACTCTCCTCTCTTTTTCCACTCCTGTCTCCTCCCCACCCTTGTGTGTGTGTGTGTGTGTACACACTCTTGAACCATTTCCAAAAACAGGTGAGGGCTTGGTTTTTCTCTCTCTTATTCTTTGGGTGCTTTTTATCATATGCTTTAAATCAAGAGTCACTTCCCTCTCTCTCTTTTGTTTCTCTCTCTTTCCTCTCATTCTCTGGCTCAATCATTTTTTTCTCATTTCTCTTTTTTCCTCCCCTTTCTGCTCATTTCTCTCTCTCTCTCTCTTGCTTTCTTTCTCTCTCTCTCTTGCTTTCTTTCTCTCTCTCTCTTGCTTTCTTTCTCTCTCTCTCTTGCTTTCTTTCTCTCTCTCTCTCTTGCCTTCTTGCTCTCTCACTCTTGCTTTCTCTCTCTTTCTCTCTTTTCTTTCTCTCTTGCTTTCTCTCTCTCACTCTCTTTCTCTCTCTCTTTCTCTCTCTCTTTCTCTTTCTCTCTCTCTTTCTTTCTCTCTCTCTTTCTCACTCTCACTCTCTCAGCAAAAAGTTGCGAGACCGGAACCTGAGCTTCCTTCTTCGCGGCACACCTGACCATGTCTCGCGGCACACTAGTGTGCCACGGCACACTGGTTGAAAAACACTGGACTATTGCAACAATTAATTCTTGGGTCTGCCTCCAAAAGTTACTTTAAAACATCAGTTGGTCCATGAGGATTGTACTCTCTTTTTTTTGTCAGTATATTTTTTACAGAATCTGAATCTTTCTTGAAAACGAGGATGGAATATACATTCTGTTGTAAATAAAAACAATAAATGCAATCATTTCCTTTTATGTTCTCCTCTGCACAAAATAACAGTTTGCTTTGCAGAGTCATTTTGTTTGGGGATATCAAAGGTAGACAGATGAGGCACAGTAAAACACAGAACAGTAGCAAGAGCTTTCTATTTAAGTACCAACTAAAGTGTGCCTCATTTTTGATACTTTTTAATAAGAATAAAAGGTAATTACGTTCAAGTAGATAATGCTTATTTTGTTCTTTCCTCACAGTTGCCTGCCTCACTGAGGCTTTAAAAAATGTGGAGGGGAATCTACATACAAGCACCTACCCCTCAAACACACTAATCACAGTTATTTGGTTTTCTATAACAGTTAATAGTATCTTAAGGGCTTTCAATATATAAGTCTTGAATATCATCACTGGTTTCTAGCCAGTTCTGTTTCCATCACACATCTGATACTTACTGTGCATTTGCAATGTTGATAAAGGATGGGAGGGCTATAATGTATTTCAAATTGTGCTTTAAAACAGCAAAACCTGAGGTGACAACATGACAACATGTTGTACATAAGTGCACTGGTGTGCCTTTCGTCCCCTGTCCAATTGTCTTTCCTTTCCCTCACTTATCATATATATTTTCTTTCTTTCATATATCCTCTCCTCTAAGTTCACTTTACCCTTATATATATTACTACATGTCTATTTTTCTTCCTATGTATTGGACAAATGAATAAGTAAATAAATAAAACAAAACAGACACACGTCAAAGTCAAGATGCGGGGATGCTTGTAATCTAATAAAACTGTAGGATAAACCAGGCACGAACGCTGTAATATGTAGTGAATTTGCTTCACAGGGGTATAACCACAAACTACATAAATATTTCAGGTGTGGCTGTAGTGCTTCGGATTACATGTAATTACATATCTCACAGTGCTCTTCCACATGAAATGAAAACCTAACAAATCGTCATTGAGATATCAGCAAGAAGATTCTGATCTAGCCTTTTTCTATTTTTAGGAATATGTGCTCTGTGGAGGAGCACTTGAGCATGTGAGCCAGCCCACAACTGCAGCCTGAAGAGATGCAGCCCAGAATCAAACCATTTTTGAGATTATCTAAATAATTTGCCAAATGAATTGAGGTCAGGATTGTAGGCCGTTGGAAAGCCAAGCAAAGCTGACCTCTTATAGCTCAGGGACAGTACTGGTAGGAAGTGAAGAAAGAACACATCCTGTGGCTTTTTATATACTTCTATGACCAGAGAATTAGGACTTCCTCATGGGAATAGTTTTCTAAGCTTGGCTACTGGATGGGACACAAATATTTACTTATTCTGTGATTTATAGCGTAGAAACATAGAAACAGAGAAGATTGACGGCAGAAAAAGACCTCATGGTCCATCTAGTCTGCCCTTATACTATTTCCTGTATTTTATCTTAGGATGGATATTGTTTATCCCAGGCATGTTTAAATTCACTTACTGTGGATTTACCAACCATGTTTGCTAGAAGTTTGTTCCAAGCATCTACTACTCTTTCAGTAAAATAATATTTTCTCACGTTGCTTCTGATCTTTCCCCCAACTAACCTCCAATTGTGCCCCCTTGTTTTGGGGTTCACTTTCCTATTAAAAACACTTCCCTCCTGAGCCGTATTTAACCCTTTAACCTATTTAAATCTTTTGATCATGTCCCCCCTTTTCCTTCTGTCCTCCAGACTATACAGATTGAGTTCATTAAGTCTTTCCTGATACGTTTTATGCTTAAGACCTTCCACCATTTTTGTAGACCGTCTTTGGCCCCGTTCAATTTTGTCAATATCTTTTTGTAGGTGAGGTCCCCAATTTTGTCAATATCTTTTTGTAGGTGAGGTCCCCCAGTGAACACAGTATTCCAAATGGTGATTAAAATATATTAAGCACATCACCTTGATTAAATGATTCTGTGTTGTGTCCCACTTCCAAATCCCAGTCCAGATATTCTCGTCAAATGCAAATATTTACTATAAAACCTGAGATGTTGAAGTTTTTTCATTCCTTATGCCTATTTGGGATGGAATTCTACATTTTTTTCATTTACCAATAACTTACTCCTAATTTTACTCTTTCAAAATTTAATCTTTAAATATCTATTTTAATATTCATTTGGCATCAACTATCTCCCTACCTTAAATGTTTTTTTTAAAATTAAATGGAATAGTATAAACAGTTTTCTATGCTGTATGGTGGTATCTAAAGTAGTGTCCACAGCAGTGATATCTATTGATCTGAAAATAAAACATAACTCCTGAAACCAGATTGCTTTCTATCATGAAACCTTAGGTGGGATTGTCTTTGCCTGATCTGTGCCCCATCATATTATGAATAGATAGCAATAACACTAAGACTTATTTACCACTTCACAGTGCTTTTACAGCCCCCTCTAAGAGATTTACAAAGTCAGCATATTGCCCCCAACAATCTGGATTCTCTCTGTGTCTTATTATTACATTTGCATGGCTCTTTCCTTTCCTTTCTCGGTGGTAAATTATTGTGGGAATCCAATATGAATGTAGGTTTGTGTGCAACCAGTCATTTAGTTTAATGGAAAAAAAGGACTAAAGGTGACACGATAGCAGTGTTCCATTATCTGAGGGGTTGCCACAAAGAAGAGGGAGTCTCACGCTATTCTCCAAAGCACCTGAGGGTAGGACAAGAAGCAATAGGTGGAAACTAATCAAGGAGAGAAGCAACTTAGAACTAAGGAGAAATTTCCTGACAGTGAAAACAATTAATTAGTAGAACAACATGCCTCCAGGAATTGTGTATGCTCCGACACTGGAAGTTTCTATTGGTTATCCAATGATTAAATTGGATAACCACTTGTCTGAAATGGTATAGGATTTCTGCTTATGCAGGAGGTTGGATTAGAAGACCTTCAAGGTCCCTTCTACAGTGGTGCAGTGGTTAGAGTAGGGTACTGCAGGCTACTTCTGCTGATCACTAGCTAGCAGCACTTTGGCAGATCGAATCTCACCAGGCTCAAGGTTGACTCAGCCTTCCATCCTTGGGTAAAATTGCCTAGATTGTTGGGGGCAATGTATGTTGACTCTGTAAACCACTTAGAGAGTGCTGTAAAGCACCGTGAAGCAGTATATAAGTCTAAATGCTAAATGCCAACTCTGCATTCTGTTCTGTTCTATTCTATTCTATTTTCTTGCAGTTCAAAAAGGCAGAAACCCTATAAAGAAGACGCCATGAGTGGCATTTCTATGTCCATGTTATCAAGGTGCCTTACCAAGGCTTCTCCCCTGACCCGAAAGCTCTGCTGTCATTTCTTTACTTGATGGGGCTGGCAGAGGAAAGTATTTCAATTCCCTTCCTCAAATGATAAATCAGAGCAGTATGATTTCAAATGTCTGCAATTTACCACTACCAAGACCCTTCAGGGGGAAGAGAGAGAAATGCAATTGAATTTATTCCCGCATGAATATCAATGAGAGTGAAAACAGAAAAAGAAGGTAATGAAGAGACTGGGGTTGGTGGTGGAAAAAGAGGTAGAGAAAGAAAAAAGAGATGGAGCCAGAAATAAAAATAAATAAAAAGCTACAAAAAGTAGGACATAATGATCCATCTACTCAACAGTCTGGACTTGATGGAATTATTTTAACATTAGACTCACAAGGGCATCAAACTAATAGAAGAGGTGGGTGGGAAATCTATGAAAAGTCAAAGAGGATTAAATAATTTATTATTATTATTATTATTATTATTATTATTATTATTATTATTATTATTCTCTATATGTTTTGTTTTGGTTTAGTTTGGTTTGGTTTGCATTTTTTTTTCTTTTTTCCTTTTTACGTTTTGTAAATGTGTAGATGTATAAATATTTTTGATTATATTTTTTTAAAATTAAAAAAAACATTTTTTTAAAAAAAGAAAAGTCAAAGAGGATAGCTCAGGCAAAGAAACAGAAACTGTTTTGATGCTGGTTTTGGAAAGAATTACAGCAAGCCTTAGAAATCTTATCTTGGTCAGAAATCTATATGTAACTCCCTCTCTCCAGGTTTCTAAGGCAGAAAGAGATTATAACATGTTCACTACTTGTACCATCCATAGGATCAAAGTCCATGCTTACTTCACTGCAGTCTGTTACAGGAGCCACAAGGGTGAAACCAGTTATTGAACTAGAAAACCCTCCATCATTACTTATATCTGCTTTGTTCGAGTAGTTGTCCAAATTTAGCTTTGGGCTTAAGTTTTTAAAATTTTATTGAGTCTTTTTAAGAGGCCGATTTCTCCATCCTTCTGAGAGATGTATACTAACAACAAAAGATTTAAGTGCCAAAGCCCACTGCAACAACATAGCCAAGAAGGCTTCAAGAGTTGTAAACCTAATCCTATGTAGCTTCTGCTCTGGCAATCTCACACTACTTACCAGAGCTTACAAAACTTTTGCCAGACCCATCCTAGAATACAGCTCATCCATTTGGAACCTATATCGCATCTCAGACATTAACACCCTTGAAAATGCCCAAAGATACTTCACCAGACGAGCCCTTCACTCCTTCACTCCTCCACTTGAAACAGAATCCTGGGCCTAGGAAGCCTAGAACTAAGATGCCTTAAACAAGATCTAAGTATTGCCCACAAGATCATATGCTGCAACGTCCTGCCTGTCGGCGACTACTTCAGCTTCAACCACAACAACACAAGAGCACTCAACAGATTTAAACTTAATATTAACCGCTCCAAACTTGACTGTAAAAAATATGACTTCAGTAACCGAGTTGTGGAAGCTTGGAACTCATTACCGGACTCCATAGTGTCATCCCCAAACCCCCAACACTTTACCCTTAGATTATCTACGGTTGACCTATCCAGATTCCTAAGAGGTCAGTAAGGGGCGAGTACAAGTGCACTAGAGTGCCTTCCGTCCCCTGTCCTATTGCTCTCCTATATCTCCTATACCTTTCTTCTATTCCTATATCTCTTCTTCTGTTCTTTCATTGATATGTTCTATTACTATATCTTCTTTTCTATTATTTCTTAGATATATTTTACTATGAGTATCTCCTCTATAACCTTCATCATGTATTTTACTATATGTATATAGATATATACCCACTAAAACCCTCATTGTGTATTGGACAAAATAAATAAATAAAATAAAATAAATCTCTACTTACGAACTTTTCTAGATAAGAACTGGGTGTTCAATTTTTTTTTGCCTCTTCTCAAGAACCATTTTCACCTACAAACCAAGCCTCCAAAACTATAACCGGAAAAAGCAGGAAGAAGCCTCCATGGGGCCTGTGTAGGAATCTCCTGGGAGGAAACAGGGCTGGAAAAGGTGGGGAGAAGCCTCCGTGGGGCCTCTCTAGGAATCTCCTGAGAGGAAACAGGGCCAGAAAAGGCAGGGAGAAACCTTTCTGGGGCCTCTCTAGGAATCTCTTGGAAGGAAACAGGGACAGAAAAGATGGGGAGAAGCTTCCTTGGGACCTCTCTAGGAATCTCCTGGGAGGAAACAGGGCCTCCACCCTCCCTGTGGTTTCCCCAATCGCACACATTTGCTTTTACATTGATTCCTATGGGAAAAATTGCTTCTTCTTACAAACATTTCTACTTAAGAATTTGGTCACGGAACGAATTAAGTTTGTAAGTAAGTAGAGATACCACTGTATTTGTAACAATAATCATAAACAGAAAATGCCTATTTGCTGAAGATCAAGATGGAGCCCAGCTGATAAGAAAATTGAAATAAGTTCATGCATTGCCCTAGATTGCTTTATCATGAATAAATAATAAGCAGCTGAATTTACGCAACCAAGTCAAAACCAAATAAACCCACATTATGGAATAATATAATATGTACACTAGGTAAATTTGTGCAAAGCTGAGCAAAAGATACTACTAACCATTAGGGCTGACAGCAAAGGGATTTTTTTCCCCCTTCTAAAAACCAATGGTTGGTTTTTCCCACACTTTTGAAAATAGCAATAAAATAAAAGAAAGGGAGAGAACAAAAATATAAAGCTGTGACATAAGCCTAACTTTAGATCTTTGAGCTGATGACTCACTCCATCAAGGAGGGGTTGTAGCAACCGAGTTGGCCCTGGATTTTTGCATCTATACCTCACTGAGCTAAATATACAGATTGGAGAAGTTATTCTGTTCCAGTCTATCAACTTCCACCTCTACGAGATTCCTTTCCATCTTAATTCTTCACATTTCTTTTAGGAACCTTCTTCCACTCCAAAAATAATACCCTTTGTTTTGGAAAGCTCAGGAACAAATGCCAACTCTCTTGGGTTTCTTCTATTTAGAGAGTAAACTATCAGAGGATTTACAGAGCTAATGCTTCATCCCTATTATACATCCATGTTCGCACCACAGAAGTCTGCCAACCTAAGCTGTTTCTGACCAGTGGGAGTTATTAAATGAGGCTATTTATGCCCTAGCTCTTATCTTGCAAGTAGCATTGAAGTCCCCATGCTCTTTATTGCCCTTGCTCCCATCCTTTGATGTGGAGGTTGAGCATAGTCCGTTGAAGTAGGAGACTATTCTACAGCATGGCAAGACAAATGAGCAAGGCTGGAGGGATTTAATCAGAAGAAAAGCTTAGCCTTACAACATAGAGGCATAGCCTTCATTGCAAAAGAGTGAAGTGGGTTTTTTTTTACACAACTCTATATATCTACTCAAAAATACTATCCATTAATCTAATTTGGGTTTATAGGATTGAGGCCTTAAGCTTGGAGCAAAGGCTGAGCTAGGCAAAAGTGGGAGAACTCCTCAGAATGGTAGCCAACATCTAAGAGGATTAGGGTAGGATTTTGTTTTCATATGGCCACCAAATCTGTTCACAAAATTGGTTTAGAAGTGAGCAAATACGGCGAGGCCAGGAATACAGTTCAGAATGGAATGAATTGAGAAAAATGGTAAGCATTACCTTTACCAACAAATGCTCTACCCTCCACATCGGCAAAATGAATCCAAACCTCGTCTATAAACTGAATAAACAAATTCTCACAGCCAACCCCCACTCAGTAAAAGACCTTGGAATACTAATATCAAATGACCTAAGTGCTAAAGCCCACTGCAACAATATCGCTAAAAAGGCTTCTAGAGTTGTTAACCTGATCCTACGTAGCTTCTGCTCCGGCAATCTCACACTACTCACAAGAGCCTACAAAGCTTTTGCCAGACCCATCCTTGAATACAGCTCATCTGTCTGGAACCCATACCACATCTCGGACATCAACACCCTTGAAAACGTCCAAAGATATTTCACTAGAAGAGCCCTTCACTCCTCCACTCGAAACAGAATACCCTATGAAAATAGACTAACCATCCTGGGTCTAGAAAGCTTAGAACTATGACGCCTAAAACACGATTTAAGTATTGGCCACAAGATCATATGCTGCAACGTCCTACCGGTCAATGACTACTTCAGCTTCAACTGCAACAACAGAAGAGCACACAACAGATTCAAACTTAATATTAACTGCTCCAAACTTGACTATAAAAAATATGACTTTAACAATCTAGTTGTCGAAGCATGGAACTCATTACCGGACTCAATAGTGTCAACCCCTAACCCCCAACATTTCTCCCTTAGACTATTCACGATTGACCTCTCCAGGTTCCTAAGAGGTCAGTAAGGGGCGTACATAAGTGCACTAGTGTGCCTTTCGTGCCCTGTCCAATTGTCTTTCCTTTATCTCATATATCATATATATTTTCTTCCTTTCATATATCTTCTCCTCTATTTTTACATATTATCTTTATATATATTACTTCATGTCTATTCTCTTCCATATGCATTGTGTATTGGACAAATGAATAAATAAATTAAATGGAGGATCCTCCTTTAATATTATTTTGGGGAGCTTCTGGGAATAAGCATAAGCCTCGTTGATGGGCTGTTATTGTTTGTATTGCTGAATTTTGTTTTTGTCATGTTTCGCTGCTTATGTTTTTAGCAGCAGAAGTCCATTATATAATTTAGCAGCATAGAACAAATGGAGAATGAAATAAAAGTTGGTGCAGAATCCCATCCTGGCGTCAATGTATTAGACTGCATTTCCCATTGTTTCAAGGCAACATTTTGTAATCCCTTTTATCAATATAATGAGCAGCCAAAGGATTTAACAATGACATTGCTACTTGCTATTTACTTGATCATCTGCAGTGAATAATCATGCTTCAAAGCAAAGGCATAAAGCATTTTGTTCACTGGAGGAGAACTGGAGATGTGACAATGTTGGTGGAACATTCAGATCTCATGCAAGGCTTTGTGGACCAGATAATAGCCTGCTGAGCTGGATTAGATCCATGGGTTGGACCGAGGCTCACTCTATTTTTTTAAGATCTTATAAATAGAAAGATAGGTAAAATGTGGGCTTGCTACTTTTTTGAAGTTGGAGAAAGGGAGCAAGTCAGAATGATTAAAATGATATTTAATTCGGTTGTGATTATGACAGGGCAGCTTCTCCATTCAGATCAATAATGCCTCTAAATTAAAAGTGGGAACTTTCCTTCTTGGATGTTTCCTTCCCATCAAAATACAATTTTTAGAACTGTTGCAAAGGAGATCTATAACCAGTGATGGGATCCTACAGGTACAGTCAGGTAAGCAGAACCAGTAGAAAAAAAATGATTTTTTTTCTTTTTTCTCCCCTCTGGGTTCTGGGTATGTTTTTCCTATCACAGTAAATGACATTGAATGTGTATAATTTTAGAAGAGCTCTCTCTCTCTGTATGTGTGTACCTACACTTTATATAATAGATAATGTATATTTGTCTGTGTGTGTGTGTAATATGTATGTACACATATGGCATATGTACATAGAATTAAATAGTATATTTTGGATGTTTAGTAATAGTAAGGGAAATTGTATCTCTTTGAGGCGAGGAGAGGCCGGGCACCCTAAATCTAGCCCAAACCTTTGACTTGGGTGATGTCAAGTTGGCCACTTTTAATCCAGTCACATGACCATTAAGACACTCCTATCTGGTCACATGGCCAGCAAGCCACGTGCACAAAATAAGCCATATCCACAGAATGGTAGTAAAAAACAATTGCAGCCCTTCACTGCCTATAACTGCCTTCTGCCGCACGAATCCCAGCGACCAGTTAGGCCCTACAGAGTTGGCCTTCTCTGGGTCCCGTCGACTAAACAGTGGCGTCTGGTGGGACCCAGGGGAAGAGCCTTCTCTGTGGTGGCCCTGACCCTCTGGAATCAGCTCCCCCCAGAGATTAGGATTGCCCCCACCCTCCTTGCCTTTCGTAAACTTCTGGAAACCCACCTCTGCCATCAGGCATGTGGGAATTGAGACATCTCCCCCGGCCTATATAATTTATGCATGGTATGTTTGTGTTGTATGTCTTGTTTTTTAAATAAGGGTTTTTTAGAGATTTTTAATATTAGATTTGTGATACATTGTTTCTTATTATTGTTGTGAGCCGCCCTGAGTCTGCGGAGAGGGGCGGCATACAAATAGATAGATAGATAGATAGATAGATAGATAGATAGATAGATAGATAGATAGATAGATAGATAGATAGATAGATTAATTAAAATAAATAAATTAAAATAAATTAAAATAAATTAAAATAAAACAAATAAAATATGAAATGAAATAAAATAAAATATAATAAAATAATAAAATAAAATAAAATAAATTAAAACAAATAAAATAAAATAAAATAAAATAAAATAAAATAAAATAAAATAAAATAAAATAAAATAAAATAAAATAAATAAAATAAAATAAATAAAATAAATAAAATAAATAAAATAAATAAAATAAAATAAAATAAAATAAAATAAAATAAAATAAAATAAAATAAAATAAATATAAAATATCAATCAACACGATATTCATAAATGTTTATCAGCCAGCAGACAGACGGGAAAGAACAGCATCGGTTGATCATCCTTATGTTCTCATAAAATGCAAAAGGATAAATCCAGAAGCAGCACAAAATGACACTGAGCACAAATATCTAAAGACCCTCGAAATGTGCAGGTCTCGCCTAACCGGTGAAAGTGGTTGAAGGACTGCTTCAGGGCAACGAGAAATTTCTGTTGATTATTTCCATGGTTACCTGATAGGGAGACAATTTTCCTCCATAACAATTAGCCATGGTAGAAGGGGCATTTTAACATTTCCTGATAAAAAAAATTGAAGAGGCTGTTGAAAACAAAGGAATTAGGTGGGGTGCAAATGACTGCAGATATCCTTGCTGCAAAAAATAGATGCCTTTAAAATTATGCTAAAGATGAGTTGCTCTCTGGAAGGGCTATTGGCAAGTAAACCTAACCCTCTTTTCCACACTATAATAGGGTTTCTGCCTTTTTCTGTCCTCCTCTATCCAGTTACCTCCTCTTCAGCTCAGTTAATCTCTATCCAGATGAGTCTCTCCTGTCTCTTGTCTCTCCCCACCACCACTTCGCACTGTGTTTCTCATTCCTTTCATCCTATTCTTCCGTGCTGTTTTTTGCTGGAAAAAAATGAAGGAGGGTGGCTTTATGTATGAGAAGGTTAACGATAATGTTGAAATATCTAGGTGGGGATCAATCAACAATCCAACCAGCCATGGCTGAACTAGGCCTCCAAATGACTGAGGCAAATTAATTTGAAATTAGGTTTGGCCACGGAATCTGCAAGAGTAAAGAGATGTATAGATTTCATCTGAAGAGACAACGTTTAAATGTAAAAACCTCAAAAACCAGAAGCAACAGACAAAGCATGGAGAGGAGAGAAGCCATGAGCATTTTAGGATCCGGATTCTGAGGGCAATATGCTGGCTCTGTTAAAAAGTGTTACTGCTAACATGTTGTAAGCCGCCCTGAGTCTAAGGAGAAGGGCGGCATTAAAAAATGGAATAAATAAATAAATGTTAGTGTTCTAGGGTTAGGAATTGCCCAAGAGTGGAATTCAGTTTAGTTCTTCAGTTTGCCCTGGTGAAGGAAAGAGAAAAACAACCTCAGGTTTTAAAATGTTTCCAGGAAACATTTTAAGTCACCAATACAGTTAACCCTCAGTTATAACTTTGTAGGATTTGAATGGGGTTGTCTTATTTATTTGTTTGTTTGTTGGTTGGTTGGTTGGTTGGTTGGTTGGTTGGTTGGTTGGTTGGTTGGTTGGTTGGTTGGTTGGTTGGTTGGTTGGTTGGCTGGCTGGCTGGCTGGCTGGCTGGCTGGCTGGCTGGCTGGCTGGCTGGCTGGCTGGCTGGCTGGCTGGCTGGCTGGCTGGCTGGCTGGCTGGCTGCTTGCTTGCTTGCTTGCTTGCTTGCTTGCTTGCTTGCTTGCTTGCTTGCTTGCTTGCTTGCTTGCTTGCTTGCTTGCTTGCTTGCTTGCTTGCTTGCTTGCTTGCTTGCTTGCTTGCTTGCTTATTTGATTTGTATGCCGCTCCTCTCCATAGACTCGGGGCGGCTAACAACAATAACAAAAAAACCAGCATGTAAATCCAATACTAAAACAACTAAAAAACCCTTATTGTAAAACCAAACATCCATACATACAAACATACCATGCATTAATTGTAAAGGCCTAGGGGGAAAGAATATCTTCCCCCATGCCTGATGGTAGAGGTGGGTTTTAAGGAGCTTACAAAAGGCAAGGAGGGTGGGGGCAATTCTAATCTCTGGGGGGAGTTGGTCCCAGAGGGCCGGGGCCGCCACAGAGAAGGCTATTCCCCTGGGCCCCACCAAACGACATTGTTTTGTTGACGGCAGAAGGTGGTCTCGTAGATACCGTGGTCCGGTGCCATGAAGGATTTTATAGGTAATGACCAACACTTTGAATTGTGACCGGAAACTGATTGGCAACCAATGCAGACTGCGGAGTGTTGGTGAAACATGGGCATACATAGGTAAGCCCATGACTGCTCTCGCAGCTGCATTCTGCATGATCTGAAGTTTCCGAACACTTTTCAAAGATAGCCCCATGTAGAGAGCGTTACAGTAGTTGAACGTCGAGGTGATGAGGGCATGAGTGACTGTGAGCAGTGACTCCCGGTCCAAATAGGGCCGCAACTGGTGTACCAGGCGAACCTGGGCAAACGCCCCCCTCGCCACAGCTGAAAGATGTCTTATTCCCCCAATTCAGCAGCTCCATGGTTGCTCCATTACGTGTTCCTGTTAGGATCTTCCTTTGTTTCTCCAGTTCTAGGAAGCCAAATGTCAACCAATGGGCCAAGCCACAGAGCACATTTTGATCTAGGCTTAGCACAGTGAGTAACCCAGGTACTAGATTAAAAATATATATTTGAGAAGTAAGTAAAAGCAGATTAAAAATATTAATAATCTTGAAATTCCTCAAAAGTGAGTGGATGACTTTTCACAGGAAAGGAGAAGCTATCCAGCATTTATGTATCAGTGACAAAAAAAATATCTCCACACCTGAAAAACCTTCATGGAAGGAGTGTACTCATGCTTTTTACAGAATCCCTGTGAGATTTAATGGAAGCAAGAAAAACCGGAAAGATTGCTGATGTGAGGACTCCTTGGTCATCTCCAAAATTACTAAGTGCAAGGATATTGCCATGCCTTTAAATTAAATTGTATTTAAATCAAAATTTAATTTCATAAATAAATGTTCAGGCCTTGGCGCTATTATTGAAAGAGTGTCTCTAAGTCAAATTCTTAACATTTGGTTTAAAATAGTTTGAATGTAGCTAAGTTGCAAGACTACCAATATTGTTTTTAAGTTGATCATCAGCTAGGCAGCCAATGTCCAGGAGAGTTTTATTATATTTGGTCTTATTTATCATATTTGCATTCTGCCCTTTGTCTCTATGAAAAAAACTTTTCTTCAGACACAAAGATTTCTATTCCTAGAAAAAATATGATTATAAGATAAATCAAGTTGCTAGAACTAATTTAAGAAGGGAAATGTTCATATGCAGACTTTTCTCATTTCTCACAGCCACTTTGTGCCTAACTTGTAATACTTCAGCAAAGCTCATCATGTTTGGAACTTTATTCAGTTCTGAGATAATAACAACTTCTATCTGTTCTGCCGGCATGTCCCAACCGCCCGTAATTGCAGGGTAATTAGTCCAAAAAGACATACACCACACAATAAAAGGAAAACCAAAAGTCTTTATCAACAGAAAAGCAGAAAAAAATCCCTTTTTAAATGTCAGAGGGATTTTCTGATACACACAAGGCACAGGTTAAATGCAATCCAATTTCTCACCCAGTAACTGGGAAATTGAGTCCAATTCCAAAAGTCCAGAAATTCCACACACATTCTTGAACAGGGAAACAACCAACCACGATCTTGATGAACTATGAATCAGATAAACGTCCACAAGGCTAAACCAGCACGCTGCTCTTTTTATCTGTAGCACTAATTACAGCAGCCCCACCCAACCACAGGTGGCCTCCCTTATCTCCTGTAATAATCCTTCAGTTGTTCTCTCCTATGCATCACTCTATGCATGCATGGGTCCATCATAAGTTCTTGTTCAGAAGCCAGGGATGATACAGATGATTGATCTCCTCCTGGGCTGTCTGCCAAACTCCCCTCTTCCCTGCCACTCACGCTTCCTTTATCAGAGGAGACTTCGTCAGGAGAGTCTATCGGGAGCAAAACAGGCCTGTGGCATGTGGATGTTTCCCCCACATCCACCTCCACATTCCTTAGGGCAGGAGCTGGGCCAGAGCCAACCACAACACTATCTAAAATGTTAAATTGAGAAATTCTAGGCCAATGTTGATTGTATCCCTTACAGATTGGGAGAACAAAGAAACTCGGACTCCTTCAATGTATTTAATTTTGGTTGTCAAACCTGTTTAGAAATTTAATGACCGAAGTGTTAGGAATGCAAGCAATTACTAGGCACATATTATCACATGTGGTGGACATACAACATGCAAGGGTATTTTTCATTATTTTAGTATGTATGGGGGAGGAATGCCAGGACGGTTGCACTGTGTTCGATATTTGTATACATAAATAACACGTAGCAACTGACTTGCATTTATGAGGGTCACAGCATCCTCGGACCACGTGACATGATCTCGCTTTTGCGACCGTGTCATAAGCAAAGTCACTGGGGGATCCAGGTTCGCTTAACCATCATCTGACTGATGCAAAAAATGATCCACTTAACAGGGGTAGCAAGAAAGGTCATAAAATGGGTCTATATTCACTGCACAGCAAGTGGAGAAATGGAGATTCAGAGAAGACCAATTCACTTAACAGCCATGTTACTCGCTTAAGAGCTGCAACTACTCACTTAACAACAGTGGCAAGGCCGGTTAAAAATGCCCCTGAGCCCTTGCAACTGATTGGCTGGCCGCAAACTGTTCCTGGTGTCCAAATGCCCGATGCAAACTGTACTTTGACAAATGGGCCACAGTGAAGGGACTGCGATGGAGGGGCTGTGGCCAATGTGCCGAGGCGAAAGGATGGAGGAGGACCAGCGGAGGAGAAAAACTGGTAGATAATAACATGGAGGTGAAACCCTGGAGAACAAACAGGCACGGCCAAGGGTAAGAGCCAAAAAATCCCATTCTGAAGTCTTATCCTTTATTACTTCTGATCTAGCAATTGAAATTTAAAACCATTATTTCTGATGTTGCGTGAAGATAGCCAATTCTGCCTTATTCAATAAACCATGTCTAAACCATGGATTCACATGTGTTCGGAATCAGGGAGAGATAAAAGATTGCCCTAGAATCTATGTTGCATACTTCATGGAAAATACTCTATCCCAGTGTTTCCCAACCTTGGCAACTTGAAGAGATCTGGACTTCAACTCCCAGAATTCCCCAGCCAGCATTTGCTGGCTGGGGAATTCTGGGAGTTGAAGTCCAGATCTCTTCAAGTTGCCAAGGTTGGGAAACACTGCTCTATCCTGTTTCTACAGCTGCCTTCATCAACTCTCTACATGGGGCTACCTTTGAAAAGTGTTCGGAAACTTCAGATCGTGCAGAATGCAGCTGCGAGAGCAGTCATGGGCCTACCTAGGTATGCCCATGTTTCACCATCACTCCGCAGTCTGCATTGGCTGCCGATCAATTTCCGGTCACAATTCAAAGTGTTGGTTATGACTTTTAAAGCCCTTCATGGCATCGGACCAGAATATCTCCGAGACTGCCTTCTGCCGCACGAATCCCAGTGACCGATTAGGTCCCACAGAGTGGGCCTTCTCCGGGTCCCGTCAACTAAACAATGTCGGTTGGCGGGCCCCAGGGGAAGAGCCTTCTCTGTGGCAGCCCCGGCCCTCTGGAACCAACTCCCCCCGGAGATTAGAACTGCCCCTACTCTCCCTGCCTTCCGTAAAGCTCTTAAAACCCACCTTTGTCGTCAGGCATGGGGGAACTGAAACACCTCCCCCGGCCACGTACAATTTATGTATGGTATGTCTGTGTGTGTGCTTGTTAATATAGTGGGGTTCTTTTTAAAACTATTTTAAATACTTAAATTTATTGAATTTATTTGGATTTGTACGATTGTTTATATTTTTTGTTGTGAGCCGCCCCGAGTTCGCGGAGAGGGGCGGATACAAATCTAAATAATAAATAAATAAATAAATAATAAATAAACTCAGAATTGGGGTGGGGGGACGCTAGCACCAAACAAGTGTTTCACTGTTTTAAATCAATGTAAACTATAGCAGCCTTTTCATCTATCTTTCTCTACTTTTTGTTCATCAACCAATTCCTCCTGGCACCACTTGATTCAGATATTTGTTTATGCAGTCCTCATTTATGTTGAGGTAGCAATACTGTTGTTTGCATGCCTCAATGCTGGCTGTGCTGCAAGTTTATGCACTGTCAAAATGAGGAGTAAACTAAATTAGAACTGAATACAGTGGTACCTCTACTTAAGAACTTAATTCATTCCGTGAATTAAGAACGTAGGAACGTTCTTAAGTAGAAGCAATTTTCCCATAGGAATTAATGTAAAAGTAAATAGTGCATGCAAGCCCATTAGGAAAGATATAAAATCTCGGAATGTGGGTGGGAAGAGGAGGAGGAAGAAGAGGAGGAGGACAGTCGCTGCTGAAGGAAGAAGGTGAGGTGAGTAGTGTTGGGCGAACTTCATGAAGTTCGGGTTCAGCAAACTCACCCGAACTTTGCTGTGAAGTTCGAGTGAGTTTGCCGAACCCAAACCCGAACTTTACCCGAACCCAAACCCGAACAGCAGCAGTGCTTTTTTAAACTTTTTTTTTAAAGTTCGGGTTCGGCATGAAGTTCGGGCAAAGTTTGGGTTCGGCATTCGGCCGAACACCGCGAAATGCCACCGCCTGGGAGGAGAGTGGGGAATCCCATCGTGGGATTTCCCACCTCCTTTTGTTTGCGGCGCTGCAAGCAAAAGGAGGTGGGAAATCCCATGATGGGATTCCCCACTCTCCTCCCAGGTGGTGGCGTTTCGCGGTGTTCGGCCGAACGCCAAACCCAAACTTTACCAGAACTTTTTTTTAAAGTTCAGGTTCGGGTTCGGCATGCCAAACTTTGCAAAGTTCGGCACGAACCTGAACTCTGCAAGTTCAGTTTGCCCAACACTATAGGTGAGCGCCCCCTTTTGCCTTTGTGCACCCAGACTCTCTGGGAGGCAACCTCACGCCAGGTGTATGGGAGGCAGTCCAACCCAACCCAATGCCTCCCATACACCCGGTGCAAGGCTACCTCCCATATACTGTGCCAGAGAGAGAAACCCAGGTGGGTGAGAGGGGGGGAACCTCCCACTCTTTTGACCAAAAGGCGTCTGCTACTACCACCTGCTTCCTCTTCCTTCCCATGCTGAAGGGCTCCCCTCTCCTCTTGCTTGCTCGCTTATTGCCGGCGCCTTTCCTTCACTGTGGTGACTCCTCGGTTTGGCTGAAGCCAAGTTGATCTGGCTCGGGAAAAGCGAGGCAAAGCCTTTCCGTGCCCAGACGCTCCAGGAGGCAACTTCACGCCCGGTGTATGGGAGTCACCACAGCGAAGTGGTTTATTCCCTCTCCAAGCACCCAGAGAAAGGAAAACACTCTGTTCGCTCTGGGCTACCAAAGCCTCCTTAAGCGCCACTGAAAGCAGCCCAGAAAAGCCCAAGATGGCTGGGATTAAAGGGGGAATGGCAGGAAACTGGCTAGACCTTCGTACCACTCTCAAATTTCCTGGGAAATTTTTCTGGGTTTGGGTTCTTAAGTAGAAAATGATTTTTAAGTAAAGGCAAAAAAATCTTGAGCACCCTGTTCTTATCTAGAAAAGTTCTTAAGTAGAGGCGTTATTAAGTAGCGGTACCACTGTACACAGTAAAGCCATGAAAGAATCCCTTCAGCATTCAACAATTCAACACCGTTACAAAAAACCAAAAGATTGGATGAAATGCAATCTTGGAAAAGCAGCCCAGTATTTTAACCCTGAAAATAATTTAACTGCAAGAAGTTCAAAAAGCAATGAATTCTGCAGCTATGACATGTAATACAAGCTGTAAAAGCAAACTCCTTTACCTGGCATAGTTCATAAAACAAAGTAGTGCATTAAATTCCTTTTTATTTGTTAGCTACCAAAACCATTTGCCTATGGGAAAAAAATTGTTTGAACATGTCACTTACATTTACATGGCATGCTAAACTAAAACACACAGTTTTATGAATATATAGAGCCACCATCTTAGCTCCTGTCTGTTGTGGTTGGCTCTGGCCCAGCTCCTGCCCCAGAGACAGTGGAGGTGGATGCAGGGGAAACTTCAACATGTCATAGGCCTGTGTTATTGCCGACAGAGTCAGTTCAAAGTTTAGTTTCCTTGGACAAAGAAGAAGATGGGAGTGACTTGGAAGAGGGGGGCTTGCTTGGCACACAGCCCAGGCAGTCAATCTCCATTATCTTCCATTGATTCGGATGAAGATGTCTTGGACCCACGCAAGCGCAGAATTATGCGTAGAAGAGAGCAAGTAAGGGCATATTACCATAGATAAGAGAGGCCACCTGTGTTTGGGTGGGGCTCCAGTAATTAGGGCTGCTGCTATAAATAGCAGCGTGGGAGTTTGGCCGTAGTGGAAGAGTATCTGATCTCAGTTCTTCAGGAATCGTGCCTTGACTTTGTTTGTTGATTTTTCACATCTTTGAAACCAATGCAGAGCAAAGTGTGTGGGTGTTTCACTTCATGGAAGAAGAAGGGGAGTGAAGTTTCTTCACAGCTGCTAGCTAAGTACTTAAAGACTGATTAAGGGAAATTGTATAGACTACCCAGTTGTTTTGGGACAAGTGCTCTTTGCAATACAAAAAGAGTGCTCAGTTTATTTTGAATTTTATTTTGAATTTTCAAACGTGTGTGTCTGAAATTTGTATCCTTGAATTTTCAGGAGGCTCCTACCAGAGAGCCCGGCAGAACACTGTCCATGCAATTCTTTACTAAATTTTGGATCTTTGCCTGAATGCATGTAACCAGTATGCCATATGTCAAACTGGTGTTAAAGTTTGGGGGAAAATTAATGGCTTGCTACACTATCAGTAGAAGGCCTGATGTTTATTGGGAGGGATGATTTTCATGAGGGAGCAGATGCAGCCACAAAGTATTCTTTTGGGAGGTTCAAGGCCATCCTTTATCCACCACCTGGGCGGAAGCAGAGGGAGAAGTTGCCACGCTGGCACAACCTGAGCGGGCAACATGACAAGTTTGGGGGGGGGCAAGGGATATGAACTTTCAACTGAGTGGGAAACTTTGGAAGCTCAGATTTGGGTTTCCCACCCAGTTGAAAGTTCACATCCTTTGCCCCCCCCCTAAACTTGTCACATTGTTCACTCAGGTTGTGCCACCGTGGCAACTCCCCCTTCTGCTTCCGTCCAGGTGGTGGACAAAGGATGGCCTTGAACCTCTCAAAAGAATGCTTTGTGACTGCATCTGCTGCCTCATGAAAATCACCCCCACCCCCAAGTTCCCATAAACATCAGGCCTTCTACTGATACCATGGCAATGTCTGTACAGTACTTTGCCATGGACTCTACGATAACTTGGCACAAACAATTCACCACAGTCAACTTGCTGTGACCAACTTGCTACAGCCCACCCACCATGGGTCAACTTGCCACATGACAAGAGTTACACAGTTAATATAAAAAAAATAGTAAAATAGAATATTTAAAGGATGCCACAGTCAAATGGCCTGTTGACTGTGGCAAGTTGTCCCATTCCGTTTGCAATGTCCACATGACATTGTCTTCATCTTATTCTTAGCTCTCTATTCCAATGTTAAAGTTGTGTTTTCCACTTAAACTACCAATAAGCTTTGTCAATCTAAAAGTGTTTATATAATCTGTTCTGTCGAGCTCTCTGGTAGAATCCTCAGGAAAATGCACAGATACAACTTCAGACACACACACATTTGAAAATTCAAAACAATGTTCTTTATACCGAAAATGCAAATAAACGAAGCACTCTTTTTGTATAGCAAAGAGCACTTGTCTCCAAACAAACTGTTAATTTGAACAAGTCCCTTATCAGTTCTGCGATACTTAGCTTGCAGCTGTGAGACAATTCACAGTCCTTCTTCTTTCACAAAATGAAACACACTTCGCTCTGGGTTAGTTTCAAAGCGGGGGAAAATCAGCACACAAAAGGTCAAAGTCAGCAAAGCAGGCACAAAACACAACGATCAGATAATCCTCCACAATGGCCAAACCTACAGGCTGCTATTTATAGCAGCCTCACTAATTACCACAGCCCCACCCAACCACAGGTGGCCTCATTTTCTTTGATAATAATCTCTCAGTTGTTGCTGCCTATGCATCACTCTCCGCATGCGTGGCTGTATCATTAACTCTTGTTCTGAATCCAAGGAGGAGCTAGATAATTGATCTCCTTCTGAGCTGTCTGCCACACTCTCCTCCTCCCTGTCACTCATGTCTTCTGGGTCAGAGGAGCCTTCATCAGCAGATTCCACCGGGAGCAAAACAGGTCTGCAGCATGTGGATGTCTCCCCCACAGCCACAGTCCTTGGGGCAGGAGCTGGGCCAGAGCTAACCACAACATAATCTAATTCTGACTATTCTTTCATTGTACAAAGTGACATAGAGGAATTGTGGACAGCTGAATGCTTATTGGCTACTTAGACTTTTTCCTGGGGTTCTTCCTTTCTTCCTCCTCTGGGAGAAATAAAACTAGGCACCAGTAGCTCCCACAGCCTATTGAATAGTTGATTGATGGCTGGGGAAGCCCAAGTAAGCAGTAGCTTTTCTGACTAACACATTTTATTAAAAGACCCAAACTAACGTTATGAAGTTTGTTGTAGCTCATGAAAGCTTATGCTGTTTTAATAAAATGTGTTAGTCTGAAAAGATGCTGCGAGACTATCTTAGATTGATTGCAGGATTAGCACTTTTACAAAACTCCAAGCTCCTCCCTGCTCCTGCTTCACCAAATAGTTCACCTATTCCAGAGATGTGTTATTCAATGGGGCTGGTGTTAACTCTTTTGAAAAAGTACTAAATCCATGTTTAATCTCACTGTATTCCCTGGATAGCAGAATTTTCTGTCAGTTCAAGGGATGATGGATAATATTATTGCAATGTGCTCTACGTGGGGCTATCCCTGAAGAGCATTTGGAGATTATAGTTGGTCCAGAATGCAGCTGCATAACGTAAGTACACCCACGTTACACTTATCCTCCGTGGACTGCGCTGGCTCCCAACTGATCTCCAGGCACAATTCAAGGTGTTGGTCATTACCTTTAAAACCCTACATGGCTTAGGATCAGACTATCTATGAGACTTCCTCCTATCACACAGCTCCCAGCAACCAATAAGGGCGCACAGGATTGGTCTTCTCCGTGTCCCATTATCTAAGCAGTATCAGCTGGCGAGTCCGCAGGGAAGGGCCTTCTCTGTGGCTGCTCTGACTCTCTGGAGCCAGCTACCTCTGGAGATTCAGACTGCCCCCACCCTATTGGCTTTCTGGAAAGCTGTAAAGACCTGGCTCTTCCAGCAGGCCTAGGGCCCTTGATCTGATGGTGTACCATCGAGATCTGGCCATAAATGGTATGTATGTTTTTTAACTGTGAGATTCAAATGGTTTTTAGATTGTTTTTTTTTTAGAGCTTTTAGTATTATTTATACCTTTTAAGCTTTGTTGAGTCCCTTGGGAGATAGGTGGCAAATTGAATTGAATTGAATTGAATTGAATTGAATTGAATTGAATTGAATTGAATTGAATTGAATTGAATTGAATTGAATTGAATTGAATTGAATTGAATTAAATTAAATTAAATTAAATTAAATTAAATTAAATTAAATTAAATTAAATTAAATTAAATTAAATTGAATTGAATTAAATTAAATTAAATTAAATTAAATTAAATTAAATTAAATTAAATTAAATTAAATTAAATTGAGATAGGTTTTTGGTGGTTTTCCAGGTATTGAAACCCGGAATAATGATTAGTTGGAGCTCTCAGGGGAAAAAAATTGCACAAATTACAAGTTCAGAAATGTAAAACGGAAGCCATTTTAGAGACAAGTGACACAATGAGGTTAAAATTTAGTATGTAAAATAAACAGTGAACAGCACTGTCTAATAGGAAGTTTATGCTGCTCCCTAATTTCACCTCATAAAATCTTTTCCTGCAAAAATACTAATCCAATCCAATACATTAATTGTTGCTTGTTGTTGTTGTTGTTGTTGTTGTTATTATTATTATTAAAACAATAAGATGTAACAGTAAGTATAGAGTATTAAGGTCACTATGTAAACCATTCTAAGTAACAAACTTTGCTTTGACTGATGTGTTCTGGCAACCCTTTTCTTTTAAATATCAAGTCCCACAATCCCCTTGGGTGAGATTTCCATGCCAGACTGGAAATAAAAAAGAACAGGAAGATACCTGTTTGAGCTTCAGCAGCCTGAGGAATAATTTTAATACTATAAAAGAGACCCTTTTGTATTAAAAGGCATTTTGCATTTTCCCCTTCTTCCAGGGCTAGAACTTAATTTTTCTGTTCCTTAAATTTAACCTCTCTTTTCTTCTCCATTGCTCAGTTCTTTCTGCTCTTTCATCCAGTGTCAGGTACCATATTTGAAGCACAATATCAATTTACGCCAATATCTCAGCAGCCTTGACAATAAAACTCTGGACATTTCCTCTTTGAGAATGCCAACTCAGGCATGCCAGGTCCCACAAGAAGAACAGAATGAAAATGTTTGTATTCACTTCCGTTTCCTTTGAGAAATATTTGCTGCAAGGCAGGTCATCTCTTTGCCATTGTGGACTGCATTTTATAAAATGAAAGGATTCAGAGATATCTTGAAGTTCATCTACTTTGGTGTTTCTCAAATTTGGCAACGTTAAGATGGATGGTCTTCAGTTTCCAGAATTTGGCTAGAAAATCCTGGGAGTTGAAATTTGCTATCTTAAAATTGTCAAGTTTGAAAAGCCCTAATCTAATCTAACCTCTTGTTCAGGAGTAATCTCAAGAAAAAGTTGTAAGAGTTTGCAGGATAATGGAGGAAATGGCTCAAGAAATTTGTATTGTATTCTTTACTCTCTACTTTTTTTAAAAAAACACACCTCAAATTGCAAGGTAGGATTACTTGAGCAAACTATTTTTCTAGAGATCAGAATTAATTGTGTATAAGTCATTTTTAAAATAAGGCCAGAATCTATAGTTTGTTTATCCAAAGTGCTTTTTTCCTCCATTTCTTACAAATCAACCAACTGTTTGACACATGGGGAGTCTAATCAGATAGACTAAATCAACTCTAATCCCCTTTTACAGTCATTTTATTAAAGAATCAAGTAGAAATACGGTAAGTCAGTTGAAGTTTGAGATTCATCCATACCATCTCTTGGGGAAAGGACAAATAATCTGCAGTTGAATCAACAACACCTGTCTAAGTCACTTCCTCACTACATCCAGGATTATTTATTTAGTACAAATAAACCAATTAATGCTACAGATTTCTCATTTGCATCATTACTCAAAGCTTGTAGTGAAAGCCTAGAGGATACTATTATCATTCACCAGACATTGCAGAATTGTAGTGTAGTATCTTTAGGGTAGTTTCTGAGTAGAATCTCAAGTAAGCACCTACACAGGTAACTCTTGCTGAATTCAGAAGTATTTATGCCTTGTTTGTTCTTGAAGACTAAGTGGAATGTGACAATTATTCTGCAAATTCCAGAATGAGATCAAATTGCTAATCGGGTAATCTAATTTTGGATGTTCTTGTTTCTTCTCTCCTCTTTCTGATTTTTTGTGTCTTGCCTGATATGAAAGTCCAGACAATGTGAAAACTTGCAGTGTTTTATGCAATTTTTGTTGAGTACAATACAGGCATTAATCAGCTCTGGGTTTTGGTTGTAAACAAATTGATATATGGTACCTTCTTCGCAGGCCATACCAAATTAGTTGTTTCATGTAGTCAAAAGTTTTATAACAAATCTGGAAGTATTAATTTCATTTTATTTTGTTTCTTAATACATCTAATATACATATTTTGTGTGGATGTCTGTCTGGTGGTGGGCACCAATCACAGAGTACTTGTTGTATGTTGTGTGTGTGTTTATATTCTATAAAATCAATAGAAATATTTAAAAAGATATAATATACATATTTTGTATATTAGATGTACAAAGAACATCATGTTGGGTCAAGGCATATAAGTACCAAGAATAAGGACACTTTTCAATTTGAACATTAGTTCAGGAAATAATATTTTACTTTCTCTAATATGAACCTTGGCAACATCTCCTACCAAGTACAAGGATAAAAATATACAGTACTTTGGCCTGGAATTTTTCGATAGCACAAAATAGTACAGGTCATTAGATTCGAATTTATACAGTACCTCTCATTTTAAATGTAAAATAAAACTACCAAGAACCTTTGATGACATATTTACCCCCTGCAAAATACCTTTAATCTTTCTCTGTGCCTTGCAAACAGCGATGTCAGCTCAACAGCAAGTCACAAATGAAATTGCATTGTCCCTGTATCAAAACCCTGCACCATTAATGAAAAATGTTATGTAAATAAAAGGCAGCCAAATGAAATACCACTGTTGCTTTGACAGGTGACAAAACGTACACCACACAAGAGCAGTGTGGATCCAATCCTTGAAAAGGCAACATAATAATTTCTGACAGATGTTTTGCAATGATCAGTGACATGTGGGTTCCATAAATAGATAATTTCTCTATCTCTCCCATTTTAAGTGAAGCTATCTTTCCCACCATATCAAGTCATCAGTATCAATACTGAGTATCCTGTTTCTAGTCACTCGGCATTTCTAAAGAGGTGGCAGTGTAACAGAAGTAACAGAGTGACCAACTGGACATTTCCAATGAAAAGTAGCTGTGATGTTATTTCAAAGCAGAAAGAACAAAAAGCAGGAAATACCCAAATGGGAATCAGAGATAAAAGCCTGAGATTAGTACCAATGCTCTTAAAAGAGTACAAAAATAATGGAGAGATAGCAGATGATGATGATGATGATGATGATAACAACAGTAATAATAATAATGATGATGAAGAAGAAATACGAAATCCAGCATAGTGATCTCGTTTGCTGTGTTGTACTGACATAATAATAATAATAATAATAATAATAATAATAATAATAATAATAGTGCAGACTCTGTAAAGAAACAGATGAAACAATCGATCACATACTCAGCTGCTGCAAAAAGATTACACAGACTGACTACAAGCATAGACATGATGCTGTGGCACAGATGATCCACTGAAACTTGTGCCAGAACTACCATTTACCAGTGGCAAAGAACTGGTGGGATCATAAGCCCGAAAAAGTGGTTGAAAATGAGCAAGCAAAACTACTGTGGGACTTCCGACTTCAGACTGACCGAATTCTGAAGCATAACACACCAGACATCCTGATTGTGGAGAAAAAGAAATCGCAACCCCAGGGGACAGCAGAATTGAGGAGAAGCAGCTAGAGAAATTAGTGAAATACAAAGATCTAAAAATCGAGCTGCAACGACTCTGGCATAAGCCAGTGAAAGTGGTCCCAGTGGTACTTGGCATGCTGGGCGCAGTGCCAAAGGATCTCAGCGGACATTTGAAAACCATCGGAATTGACAAAATCTCCATCTGTCAATTGCAAAAGGCCGCTTTACTGGGATCGGCAAACATAATTTGCCACTACATCACACAGTCCTAGGTGCTTGGGAAGCGCCCGACTGGTGATGAAATACGAAATCCAGAATAGTGATCTCGTTTGCTGTGTTGTACTGATAATAATAATAATAATAATAATAATAATAATAATAAGAAGAAGAAGAAGAAGAAGAAGAAGAAGAAGAAGAAGAAGAAGAAAAAGATCGAGCTGCAAGTCTTGGCATAGGCTAGTGAAAGTGGTCCCAATTGTCCTTGGCACACTAGGCGCAGTGCCAAAGGATCTCAATGGACATTTGAAAACCATTGGAATTGACAAAATCTCCATCTGTCAATTGCAAAAGGCTGCTTTACCGGGACCGGCACACATAATTCATCGCTACAGTACACAGTCCTAGATGCTTGGGAAGCGCACGACTGGTGATGAAATACAAAGTCCAGCATGGTGATCTCATTTGCTATGTTGTATTGATAATAATAATAATAGAAACATAGAAACAGAAGATTGACGGCAGAAAAAGATCTCATGGTCCATCTAGTCTGCCTTTATACTATTTCCTGTATTTTATCTTAGGATGGATATATGTTTATCCCAAGCATGTTTAAATTCAGTTACTGTGGATTTACCAACCATGTCCGCTGGAAGTTTGTTCCAAGCATCTACAGGTACGCAGGTGTGGGCACGATTGAATTGCTAAGTTAGTCCACTGATCAATATGCAAAAAAATATGACATACCTGCAGTGAAGGGCTACCAAAATTTTTACTCCCACATTGTGGGCGTGGCTTATGCATTTTCTTTCAACATCTTTCAATGCAAATTGGGTGTTCTGGGGTGGAGCTGCGTTTTTGCTACCCCACTGCACTTCCCCACATCTGGGCAGTAGCCCACCCCTGCATATCTGTACCTGAAAAATCATGGGAGCACAAAATAGAAAAAGATACAGAAAACAAGACGGTGGAGATCTTGTGAGATCACACAAATGCCCAATAGCTTAATGGTCAAAGGGGGATTTGTATTTTGCTCTCTTCTAATCATTACTCAGTCACTCATGCCCTCATCACCTTGAGGCTCGACTACTGTAACGCTCTCTACATGGGGCTACCTTTGAAGAGTGTTCGGAAACTTCAGATCGTGCAGAATGCAGCTGCAACAGCAATCACGGGCTTCCCTAAGTATGCCCATGTCACACCAACACTCTGCAGTCTGCATTGGTTGCTGATCAGTTTCCGGTCACAATTCAAAGTGTTGGTTATGACCTGTAAAGCCCTTCATGGCATCAGACCAGAATATCTCCGGGACCGCCTTCTTGGCACAAATCCCAGCGACCAGTTAGGTCCCACAGAGTTGGCCTTCTCCGGGTTCCGTTGACTAAACAATGTCGTTTGGCGGGACCCAGGGGAAGAGCCTTCTCTGTGGTGGCCCCGAAACTCTGGAATCAGCTCTCCCCAGAGATCAGAATTGCCTCCACCCTCCTTGCCTTTTGTAAGCTCCTCAAAATCCACCTCTGTCATCAGGCATGGGGGAATTGAGATATTCATTTCCCCCAAGCCTATACAATTTATGCATGGTATATTTGTGCGTATGTTTGGTTTTTAATAAGGGTTTTTAGTTATTTTAAATATTAGATTTGTTATATGTTTATTTATTTATTTATTCTATTTATTAAATTTGTATGCCGCCCCTCTCCAGAGACTCGGAGAGTTGTTTTATTACTGTTGTTTTATTACTGTTGAATTTATTACTGTTGTTTTATTACTGTTGTTAGCCGCCCCGAGTCTACGGAGAGGGGCGGCATACAAATCTAATAAATAAATGAATGAATGAATGAATGAATGAATGAAAGAATGAATGAATAACAACCTATGGGATTCTCTGACAAAAATGAGTGGAAGTAGGATGATAATTTCAAACTAAATAGCAGCATGGTTCTTTCTAAATCTGTGGTTTTTTCACAGCCTCATTATTTGTATTTTACTTCATTTGCAGCACATTTGCTTCTTATTATGTACTCCAGGGATTAAAAGTGGCCTATATGAAAGGGCATAATTTACCAGGAAATTTTCATACCTATATTCTTTAATCAAGTCCCCATCAAACATAAAGTCCTTTTCTCAGTGAGCGATATCCCACGTGATCAAATAAACTCTTTTCTCTAAGCCCATAAGGGAAAGTTCATGGATTGTGAACTGCTTTGAATTTATGTCAGAAAGGTAGGTAGGAACTGAAACTGTCTTAAACATGAAAAATGACATAATCTTTGCCTATGGCTTGCATATTAGTCAAGCTGGGATCCAAAATATATTTCAAAGAATGATAATGAAAGGGAGGAGATGATTCAGGATAGATAGGCTGATGGGAGAGGAACCATTAAATAGTTCAGGAACTAATTTGTCAAAAAGCTGTTCTTGAAGTCAGCGCTAAAAGAGTAAGGAGCTAATTGAAGATGGTTTGACAGACAGAGGAGGTCTCTTTCAGAAGCAACTCAAAGCCAGCATAGGACAAAGAAACTTAAGGCCTTTTGTACTTTTCATCAGTGTAATTTTGCAAAAAGTAAAGAATACATATTAGATAGGGAAAATGTTTTTTAAAAAAAAAAAAAAATCAACTTTGCCCTCCAAAGGAAAGCACAGGCTACATTTAGACAGCACAATAAGCCACAGGGAGTTGTGAAGTGGCCATGGCGAGTTGACCACTGTGAATTGGTCACAGTGAGTTGTCTGTAGCAAGTTGTCATCTGCCCTTCTGCATTTGGGGACTTGCAGCATCTCTAAGCTCAGGTTTCAGTTTCCTTATAACAACTCTCTGAGTTAGAATGATCCAAAGTCACCCAGTAAGCACCCATGATTAAAAGTAATCCCCATCTCCTCATTCTTAGTTCAAAATCTTAACGTGTGTGTGTGTTTTCACAAAGTTTAGAAGACCCATCTTTGCTGGTGGGTATGGGGGCCCGAGAGTATAGAGTATCAAGGGTTGAGTATCGAGATCAATTCCAACTGTAGCCATGAGTGATTGATTAGGCGAATGTGGATGCTTGCGTTGGGATGAATGGGTTTTTTTTAAAAAATTATTTTTTTCATAGTAATTTTTAATATTAGATTTCTATATATGTGTGTTGTACTGTATTTGTTATGTTGTACACCGCCCTGAGTCGTCTGAGAAGGGTGGCATAGAAATCTAAATGATAATGTTAATGCTAACGATAATGGTGGTGATGATGATGATGACGATGATGATGACGATGACGATGATGATGACGATGACGATGACAACAACAACAACAAGAAGAAGAAGAAGAAGAAGAAGAAGAAGAAACGTATTTTTGCTGATAATGAAAAGGAAGGGAGACTAATATAGATCTATTTCAAGCTTTTTCGCTCTCATCAGCTAGCTATACCCTTACTGGGAAGGGCATGGCTAGCTGATGAGAGCAAAATATATACACGTACATCAACTACCCCACTGACTCACCAGGAAGTTTCTACACAGCAGGCAATTGCTGAGCCATCAAACCACACCCAGCCACCAGTATTTATAGAAGGAAGGCAGCTCAGGTCTCGCAGTGTTCGCCTTAGAACAAGGACAGAAACACCAGCCTGAAGATGACGAGTGGGACCTCGTCAAAACGTCACCAGAAATTTCTAAATCCTACATGGGAAGAAACCCGAATATACCAAGACCATCATACCTGTGCCCGTGAAAATCTACGAAAACATACATACATACGTACATACATACATACATACATACATACATACATACATACATACACATATACATATATACATACTTAAATACATTGTGTGTATGCATGTATGTATGCATGTATGTTTTGGGAATAAGGGAGAGTGACTGGCCTACAATCCCCCAGGAAGTGTGTGTGAAGAGGTCACACTCCAAACACTTTTACCACTATACCACATTGGTCTTGCATGGTCTTTCATTAGACTTCTTGGCATGCCAATCTCACAACAAGGGAACTACAACTCTGACATTAGAGTAGCCTTAAATTATCAGTAGCCGAGAGTGAAGCCAAGATGTTGTGATCCCAGCAAAAGCCCCCTGAGCAGGAGCAATTCCTCCCTTGAAGCTTTGCTTCCTGGGAATAAGGGGAAGAGAGAATGGAAAAGAAGCAGCTGGTTCACATGAGCCCAGAAATAATCAGACTGACAAGGCCACTTGAAGTGCGAAATCAGGCAGCAAAAGTGCTCAGGCAGGGAGCCAGCAGTAATTACCACAATACTGTAACCAGAACATATATGCACGGGCCAAGCTACTTAACCATGATAATTACTATTTATCCCTGTTTATGGCTTTGGATGGCTATGGGAAAGAAGATTGATTTATTTCAGGAATAACTCTTTAATGTGACTGGCAGTAGATATAAAGGACTGCATGAGTTGTCACTTACACAACATATTAACAAACACAAACAAGGCTGTTCCTTCCTGGGGGGAAAACTGAAGAAGCACTCATACAAAATCTCAAGAAAAATTCTAAGTTCTTCCACTAGATCCCCTAGCAAACAAAATAGACATTGCCTCTTTTATATACCATATTTTTCAGAGTATAAGATGCACTTTTTTCCTCCCTAAAATAGGCTGATAGTTAAGGGCGTCTTATATTCTGAATGTAGCTTTTCCCCCCCCCCAGCCCTAACTAGTTACTAACAATCTTCCTAGTTCTTACCTTGCAGGCTCTTACATTGTTACTCTCTCTGGAGAATGTTTTCAAAGCCCTAAGTTTTTGCAGGGTTTGTTTCCTTACTCTAACTTGCTCTGAGTAAGTTTCTTTCCAGTCCTAACCAGGTGCTAACAATGTTTCCAGATCTTACAGGCTTGCAAGCTCTTTCATTGTTACGCTCTTCAAAGAAGAATATTTTCCAAGCCCCAAGTCTTTGCAGGGTTCTTTCCATTGCTCTACTTTCTCAGACTGTTTCTTTCTATGTGCTAATGATTTTCCCTGGTCTTACTGGCCTGCAATTTCTTTCATTGTTATGCTCTCAGAATAATTTTTTTTAAAAGCCCTTAACCAGGAGATAAAATAATGTGCTGAAGCTGACCAGACTAAGGATGCTAGCCAGATGAATACCTGGTAAGCAGATTCTTTCCTCTATTTTTCTCCCCAAAAACTAATGTGCGTCTTATATTCTGGTGCATCTTATACTCCAAAAAATACAGTACATTGTTGATAATCATCAGCATCAGTAAATTTCTAAATCATCATTGTAGCTTGGCTGAAACTAATATTAGGGGTGGGAGATGTTCCCACACATTTCACTTAAACTTACTTCTGAGGAGTTTGCTTGAGATTGCACTGCATAATAATGTCAAACTGCAATTTAATTAAGGTCTTTATGGTTGTGAATTATTTCAATGTAATTTATTGATCTGCTATCTTTGTTTTTATGGCTCGGGACAGACATGATTTACAGGGGAACTTTAAAATCTTTTATGCACATCAGCTGCAGTTTAATTCATGAAGCAGTTTTCATTTTTCAAAGCTGCTTGCAAATATTAATAAAGAGATTACCTGGAAAGAAAATGACTTCTTTTTACAAAGGAGGAACACAAAATGTGCATTTCTGTCATGATGAGAACTGGGGGGAAGGTAAGTAGATCCCACCCCTGCCCTGTAGCATGAATACCCCAAACAAATACAGTGATACTTTGTCTTACAAACTTAATTGGTTCCAGGATGAGGTTCGTAAGGTGAAAAGTTCGTATGACGAAACAATGTTTTCCATAGGAATCAATGGAAAAGCAATTAATGTGTGCAAGCCCAAAATTCACCAGCCAAAGCGCCCGTTTTCGCACTGGTGGGATTCCCCTGAGGCTCCCCTCCATGAGAAACCCCACCTCCGGATTTTGCGATCCTGCAGGGGAATCTCAGAAGGGGAATCCCACCAGCACGAAAATGGGCACTTCGGCTGGCAACGGAAGTCCGGAGGCGGGGCATCCCAGTGGCGGCGGCGGGTTCATAAGGTGAAAATAGTTCGGAAGAAGAGGCAAAAAAAATTTAAACCCCGGGTTCGTATCTCAAAAAGTTTGTATGACGAGGGGTTCGTAAGATGAGGTATCACAGTAACATGGAAAGCAGCTTTTAAAAGGAGGTTTGGAATCTAGTTTCCATCCTATATTTTACACTTGGACTTTCTTATTCCTTATTTGACAGCAGAGGGAATTGAAATCCAATATAACTGGAAAGTGCCATGTTAGGTAAAACTACTTTCATGGTATATTACTGACTACATTGGCTATTTTTAGTGTGGGTTGTATAAACTTGTGCTGTGTATATTTAACAACTTGATCTGATCTGCTTGCAGGCTACTTATGACTTTTTACCTCTAGATCAGTAGTTTGTCATCTTCAATCATAATCATCATATTTAGCTGCCTCACAAAAAGATACCAACATATCAACCATTCTATGATGTCTTTTAATGTAAATTCATCCATTCAATCCTTCGTTATTTTATCCATATCATCTTGTCTTTAAGTAAATAACAACATAAATGTATATAATTTGAAAAGAATAGAAATATATTGCTTAAGTGTCCCGATAAATCCAACAACCACTACAAATATTGGCAATGGCATTGTATTTCATGTGTTATTTAATTCTTACAATTTCTGGTACTTTCATAACAATTAGTCTATTTATTCTTGTTTGTGTAAACTATAGCTACATATATCTTCTACTATGCTATTTTTTGGCATGTTGTAACTGTGGTGATCTTCAAGGTACCACAAGATTCTTAATTGTTTTTATTAATATGTCTGCTTCTTGTGAAATGGTTGCAAAGATGTCTTTTTCCATGGCCCTTCTGACTTTATTTCAATTTTGGCTCATCACAATAAACTTATCAATTAATAAAACAACACTTATCTGGGCATGTATCTCACTGTGTCATTTAAAACAAAAATAATGAAACACATTTTTTAAAGGTCTATTGAACATTATATGTAAATTCCACACTCACTAAACATTATACCTATGGAAAACCTGTGCCTGGTTAGTGACACTAAAGTTCAGTGGTTGCTGAACTTTAACTGATCAGAAACTAAAGACTGGCCAAGGATTATTGGAAGATTCTTAGCATCTTAAATTAGCAACTTATGGAGTTCATGGTAAAGCAGCACTCCCATAAGTGTTTTTCCAGTGAAACCAGACTATCAGGGCAACCTGGTCTTCCCAAATATGGGACAGAGCAGCTGTGAAATCTACTTACCTTTCCTACCAGTTCAGAATGTACAGAGGATTAAAAAGAAAATAAAATGGTGGCATCTGGGCAGGTGGGTGGAGCCTCAGGCTGCCACCGCTACCAGTACTCCAAACTATCAGAACCTTCTGCTATCAGTATGTCCAAACTGGGCTGAACCAGTAGCATTTCATCCCAGAATGGAGCATACTACCATTGCTTTTGCCTTTCAGTCCCAGTTCAGAAGCCTTTATTTCTTTGTTGTAATGTTGAAAATTACAGACCAATCTCTTTGGGTTGCATCACTTGCAAAGTCATGGAATCAATAATAAACCAGTCCACTACACTCTACTTAGAAACTAATAACCTACTTTCCAATAAAAAAGTGATCTTAGAAGCCGATGTAGTGATCTTAGAAGCCGATGTCTTAGAAGAACTTGAACGATTAAAGATAAATAAGGCAATGGGTCCAGATGGCATCCACCCCAGAGTTCTTAAAGAACTCAGATCTGTCATTGCTACCCCCCTGACTGATTTGTTTAACCAATCCTTGTTAACAGGAGAAGTTCCTGAGGATTGGAGAATGGCCAGTGTTGTGCCTATTCACAAGAAGGGCAGTAGAGAAGAAGCTGGTAACTACAGGCCAGATAGCTTGACATCAGTTGTAGTTAAAATGATGGAGACTCTACTCAAAAAGAGGATAAATCAGCACCTAAAAAACAATAACTTATTAGACCCAAATCAGCATGGCTTTACTGAAGGCAAATCATGTCAGACTAATCTCATTGATTTCTTTGACTATGTCACAAAGGTGTTGGATGAAGGTGGTGCCGTGGATATTGCCTACCTGGACTTCAGCAAAGCCTTTGATACGGTTCCACATAAAGAGCTGATAGATAAATTAGTGAAGATTGGACTTAATCCCTGGATAGTTCAATGGATTTGCAGCTGGCTGAAGCGTAGACATCAGAGAGTTATTGTTAATGGCGAGTATTCTGAGCAGAGTCAGGTTACAAGCGGTGTGCCACAAGGATCTGTTCTGGGTCCTATTCTTTTTAATATATTTGTGAGTGACATAGGGGAAGGTTTGGTAGGGAAAGTTTGCCTATTTGCCGATGACTCTAAAGTGTGCAATAGGGTTGATATTCCTGGAGGCGTCTGTAATATGGTAAATGATTTAGCTTTACTAGATAAATGGTCTAAGCAATGGAAACTGCAGTTTAATGTTTCCAAATGTAAAATAATGCACTTGGGGAAAAGGAATCCTCAATCTGAGTATTGTATTGGCAGTTCAGTGTTGGCAAATACTTCAAAAGAAAAGGATTTAGGGGTAGTGATTTCTGACAGTCTCAAAATGGGTGAACAGTGCAGTCAGGCGGTAGGGAAAGCAAGTAGGATGCTTGGCTGCATAGCTAGAGGTATAACAAGCAGGAAGAGGGAGATTATGATCCCACTATATAGAATGCTGGTGAGACCACATTTGGAATACTGTGTTCAGTTCTGGAGACCTCACCTACAAAAAGATATTGACAAAATTGAACGGGTCCAAAGACGGGCTACAAGAATGGTGGAAGGTCTTAAGCATAAAACATATCAGGAAAGACTTAATGAACTCAATCTGTATAGTCTGGAGGACAGAAGGAAAAGGGGGGACATGATCGAAACATTTAAATATATTAAAGGGTTAAATAAGGTCCAGGAGGGAAGTGTTTTTAATAGGAAAGTGAACACAAGAACAAGGGGACACAATCTGAAGTTAGTTGGGGGAAAGATCAAAAGCAACATGAGAAAATATTATTTTACTGAAAGAGTAGTAGATCCTTGGAACAAACTTCCAGCAGATGTGGTAGATAAATCCACAGTAACTGAATTTAAACATGCCTGGGATAAACATATATCCATCCTAAGATAAAATACAGAAAATAGTATAAGGGCAGACCAGATGGACCATGAGGTCTTTTTCTGCCGTCAGACTTCTGTTTCTATGTTTCAGAAAAAAGTTATCCTGTAATATACAACTCTTACACTGCAAAAAAAAAAAGGACCACACAACTTGATCAGGGTAAAGCAATTGACACAATCTACATAGACTTTTGTAAATCCTTTGATTCAATAGTTCACAACAAATTACTTCTGAAACTGGAATCCTATGGCATCTCTGGATCACTACATGACTGGATAACAGTGTTCCTATCTAACAGACAACAAGTGGTCAAAATAGGAAGTGCCATATCTAACACACACACCCCTGTCAACAGTGGTGTCCCTCAAGGCAGTATTTTAGGACCAATACTCTTCATACTCTAAATAAACAATCTTCATGATCACATTATAAGCAACTGTGCTCTCTTTGTTGATGATGTTAATCTTATTAATACCACCGACAATGCTGCTACCCTTCAAAAGGACCTTAACCATATAGCGGAATGGTCAAACAATGGTCAAACAACTGGCAACTTCAAATTTCAACCAACAAATGCTCTGTCTTATACATTGGCAAAAAGAATCAGAATACAAAATACAAACTTGGAGAAAACTGACTTGTAGATGACCCACACTCTGTCAAAGACCTTGGAGTACTCATATCCAATGACCTAAGTGCTAGAACCCATTGTAACAACATTGCCAAAAAAGCACTAAGAGTTGTTAATCTAATCTTAGGTAGCTTCTTCTCTGGCAACATTGCACTGCTAACCAAAGCATACAAGACATTTGTTAGACCAATTCTAGAATACAGCTCACCTATCTGCAATCCCCATGGCATATCAGACATTAATACAATAGAGTCCAGAAATATTTCACAAATTGAGTTCTTCACTCCTCCGCTCGCAACAAAATACCATATTTCACCAGACTTGAAATACTACAATTAGAAAATTTACAACTGTTTCACCCCCCCCCAATATGATCTAACTGTAGTTCATAAAATCATACACCAAAATGTCCTTCCTGTTAATGACCATTTCACCTTCAACCACAGCAATACACAAGCACGTAATAGATTCAAACTAAATGTAAACCGTTCTAAACTCGACTGCAGAAAATAAAACTTTAGCAATAGAGTGATCTCTGCCTGGAATGCACTACCTGACTCTGTGGTTTCTTTCCCAAACTCCAAAAACTTTAACCTTAGGCTGTCTACAGTTGACCTCTCCCCATTTCTAAGATGCCTACCGTCTCTGTCCTATTGTTCTATTGTCCACTTTTATCATTACTTTTTATTTATGTTATGTTTATACAAACTTGTTCTGTCGGGCTCTCTGGTAAACTTCTCCAAAAAATTCACAGGTACAAATTTCAGACACACACACGTTTGAAAATTCAAAACAATGTTCTTTATAATGAAAAGTCTCTTAAACTAAGCCCTCTTTTGGTATAGCAAAGAGCACTTGTCTCCAAACAAACTGGTAATTTGTACAAGTCCCTTATCAGTTCTGTGATACTTAGCTTGCAGCTGTGAGGCAATTCACAGTCCTTATTCTTTCACAAAGTGAAACACACTTTGCCCTGGTTTAGTTTCAAAGCGGGGAAAAATCAGCACACAAAAGGTCAAAGTCAGCAAAGCTGTCACGAAACACAACGATCAGATAATCCTCCACAATGGCCAAACCCACAGGCTGCTATTTATAGCAGCCTCACTAATTACCACAGCCCCACCCAACCACAAGTGGCCTCATTTTCTTTTATAATAATCTCTCAGTTGTTGTTGCCTATGCATCGCTCTCCACATGCGTGGCTGTATCATTAACAACACAAACTACTATGCTATACATGTTTGACAAATAAAATAAATATATAAATAAATAAATTTAACACAGCTCTCCTATAGACACAATTTTGTTATCTTTTCAGTCTCGTGAAGCTTGATTCCATCTTAAAGTCTATCAGCCATCAGATGCCTGCAAAGCAATGCTGATCCTCAAAGTGTGGGCAAGGTCTCCTCTTATTAAACTACATTAAAATGACATATTCTATGATGGATCTTGGCATTTGAATAATTGTTTCCTACTACTCACCCTGGTATGGTGCCAGAGAAGACTCCTGTGAGTCCCTTGGATTGCAAGGCAATTAAACCGGTCAGTGCCAGAGGAGATCAACCCTGACTGTTCTTTAGAAGGCCCTTAAATTTGTCTGGGATGGGTGTGGGACACCTGGTTTGACATGTGTGTGTGTGTGTGTGTGTGTGCACTAGAAGACCTCCAAGGTCCCTTCCTTGAAGGACCTAAGTGCTAGAACCCATTGTAACAACGATACAATGATACAATGATACAATGATGCAACGATGCAACGATACAACCATACAACCATACAACCATACAACCATACAACCATACAACCATACAACCATACAACCATACAACCATACAACCATACAACCATACAACCATACAACCATACAACCATACAACCATACAACCATACAACCATACAACCATACAACCATACAACCATACAACCATACAACCATACAACCATACAACCATACAACCATACAACCATACAACCATACAACCATACAACCATACAACCATACAACCATACAACCATACAACCATACAATGATACTAGTACCCTGTTTCCCTGAAAATAAAACAGCATCTTATATTCATTTTTGCTACATCTTATTTTCAGGGGATGTCTTATTTTTTTCAATGAAGTTCACATTTTTTGCTGAACAAAAAAAAAGAACATTTATTATATACTGTACAGTAGTTGTCATCACAAACTAGCATAACCAAAGAAACTGTGAATCCTATTAAGAATTTCTTACTACTACCATACCATTATTTCCATGTACAACAATTATGCTTTTTTCAAATATATGTTATATATGTTCCGTTTGGGAATGCTGCAAAACAAAATGTCTCCTATGTCTTACTTTCGGGGGTGACTAATTTTCGGGGAAACAGGTTATAGGTTCCTATACATACCCACACAGATAGGAGTATATATAGGAAGCATCACACGTACAGTATTTGCAGAAATAATTCTAGGTTTCCATAAAGATCCAAATGCAGCATTCTGGTAGAGGACAACCTATTGTACTGACAGCCTAATATTCTGCAATACCATGCCAAGAGATATCAACCCATCATTTTGTCCTCCATAAATTCTGCACTGTCTTTCTTTTAGTGATGAGTTGGCTCTCTATTGCCATGAATGGAAATAATGAAAGCCAAAAGAAAGCTGGAGGCTCTCTGGATTGAGGAGTTGAAATGGGAAAGCCAATGCAGTCACTCTATCACAAGTGTCAGGGAAGCATTTCTATTATCATTTTTGTCATTTACCTTCACAATTATTAATGAGAGTGATTAACTTTCTCCTTAAGATAAAACTCATTCCCAAAGTCAAATAAGTTCTTATGCCCAAGTATTAAACAAACTCTTACATTGAGCTACTTTGGAGTAGAACTAACCAGGTCTTGATTCCCTAATAGCTTGGCTATATACAGTAGAAGGTTTTATTTTGTGACTGTCTAGAAAAGTGACAGACCAGCAACTATTTATCTAGGTGCATCCAATATTTATACACTAAATCAAACATATCCGGAGAAAAGAAACCCTGCATGACTCAGGGAGGCCTAAATGGAGCAGGCAATATAATACAACAGCAATATTATTACATGCAAGGCAGTTATAGGCTGGGGTGCAGGTGAAAATAAATGAAGCAGCTCTGGTACTACTCATTATATTATTCTTGCCCTCAAAACAGAGTGCCTGTTTTTTATCAAAAGCCTTTTTTCCTTTGCCATGATTAGGTGATAGGTGCTCTGCTATTAAACCACTTCATTCAATTCCATGACTGCCAATAAGGATGGTTTATAATTTGGGGAGCAAAAGTGGCAAAAACCCAAAATTGTCTGCCTGGGTAGGGATAAAATAATAGCACTCTGGGGAACCAGGAAAGATAGTTTGTTTTCCAATGAAAATAGGTTTTCTGATTTCTACATCCACCATGGCAAACATATTGCAAATGAAGAAACACACTTGTGATATCCATTTTTATGAAAGCACCAGAATATGCTCTCAAAATTCCATATGCTCTCAAAATTCCATAGCAATGTTTCTGATTACATGTAAGTCAAAAGCTTTTTCAGAGTGATTGTAGTAAAGCTATCCTATCTAGTAAATATCATTGCAAAAATTGATAAAAATCAATAATTGTACTTTGCCTTAATGAGTTTTGTGAAAACAAATTATACTTTAGAAATCAGGGAATAGTGGCTTATTACTATTGCTACTAGTTTTTTCTCATCATTCCTATCACCCATTTCCTCCCACTTATGACTGTATGACTGTGACTTGTTGCTTGTATTCTTAAGATTTTTATTAATATTGATTGTTTCCTCATTGCTTATTTGACCCCTGTGACAATCATTTTGTACCACATGATTCTTGACAAATGTATATTTTCTTTTATGTACACTGACAGCATATGCACCAAAGACAAATTCCTTATGTGTCCAATCGCACTTGGCCAATAAAGAATTCTAAATTACCCTGTTTCCACAAAAATAAGTCACCCTTGAAAGTAAGACATACGAGAGATTTCGTAGAATTGCCTAATGTAAGGCATCCCCCAAAAGTAAGACGTAGGAGACGTTTCATTTCTCAGCATTCCCAAACAGAACGAATAGAATAGAATAGAATAGAATAGAATTTTATTGGCCAAGTGTGATTGGACACACAAGGAATTTGTCTTGGTGCATATGCTCTCAGAGTACATAAAAGAAAAAGATACATTTGTCAAGAATAACACTGCTGTCCATAAATTGCATCCCAAAACGCTGCATCAATCAGATTTAAAACACATCCAACACGCATCCAACATGCGGCTGCATGTTTGGATGTGTTTTTTCTGCAATACAATACAGGATACAATTCACTGGAAAAAAATAAGACATCCCCTGAAAATAAGACATAGCACATCTTTAGGAGCAAAAATTAATATAAGACGCTGTCTTATTTTCGGGGAAACACGGTATGTCTTAACAGAATGAATGAACCTTTAAAGTTTCCCAAGCCCTCTTCTCCCTGCCTTTGGACTCCATAACTTTCTTTAATGCCATCTAGAATAGAGATTTCTTGACAACAGAAAACTTTCACAACTTTAAAGTGAGAACTGAAGAAAAAGCTTTACAGACACGAACTTCCTTGGGATGATATAAATATACATACTCCTCTAAGACCCAGGGCAGGCCACAATTAATGTGATTCCCGAGGATCTGTCCAAAGTTATAGTGCTGAAATTTTGACAGATCAGACTTCTAGTCTGCAGCATATAGATGTAACCCTGTTATTTGTATGGTTGAATTCAAAGCAAAATGTCAAAATGTTGACACAAAAGGAAACTATGTTCTAACACTGACTTTCCTTTCTTCATTCCTGGATTTGAATTTTTTAAAAAGATCCAAAAACATAAGACTGGAGGGAAAGAAATAGCCTCATTTGAAATATACTGCTCAAAAAAATAAAGGGACCACTTAAACAACACAATATAACTTCAAGGAAATCAGACTTCTATGAAATCAAACTGTCCACTTAGGAAGCAACACTGATTGACAATCAATTTCACATGTTGTTAGCACATTCAACTTTTTACAGAAAAAAGTATTCAGGTGTTGTGGTTGGCTCTGGCCCAGCTCCTGCCCCAGGGAATGTGGAGGTGGATACAGGGGAAACGTCAACATGTCATAGGCCTGTTTTCTTGCCGACAGAGTCAGTTCAGAGTTTAGTTTCCTTGGACGAAGAAGAAGGTGGGAGTGACTTGGAAGAGGGGGGCTTGGCACACAGCCCAGGCAGTCAATCTCCATTATCTTCCATTGATTCGGATGAAGACGTCTTGGACCCACGCAAGCGCAGAATTATGCATAGAAGAGACCAAATAAGGACATATTACAGGAGATAAGAGAGGCCACCTGTGTTTGGGTGGGGCTCCAGTAATTAGGGCTGCTGCTATAAATAGCAGCGTGTGGGTTTGGCCGTTGTGGAAGAGTATCTGATCGCAGTTCTTCAGGAATCCTGTGTTGCTGGTTTCTGGACTTCGTTGATTTTTCACGCCTTTAAAACCAAAGCAGAGCAACATGTGTGTGTGTGTGTGTCTCACTTTGTTCGAAGAAGAAGGGGTGTGAACTTTCTTCACAGCTGCTAGCTAAGTACTTAATGACTGCTTAAGGGAAATTGTACAGACAACCCGGTTGTTTTGGGACGAGTGCTCTTTGCAATACAAAAAGAGTGCTCAGCTTATTTTGAATTTTGTGATAAAGAACATTGTTTTGAATTTTCAAATGTGTGTGTGTCTGAAATTTGTACCCTTGAATTTTCGGGAGACTCCTACCAGAGAGCCTGGCAGAACATTATTGCTTTTCAAATATTAAAAGTCTTTGGAGAATATTTCATTCATTCAGATCTAGGATGAATGAAATATTCTTTGGAGAATATTTCATTCATTCAGATCTAGGATGTGTTATTTGAGTGTTCCCTTTATTATTATTTTTTGAGCAGTGTAGTTATCACTGGGTAATGGGAAGTCTGATTCTCTCCACTTATTAAAAACCACACTTAAGAAATGTTCACTCCAGTGCATTTAACCAAATCTATCAGAACTAATACTATCAAATATTTGTTTTGCATAGTTCTTCCATTAAAGAATTTGAGGATTAGATGCATCAGGGCCATTTATTTGTATTTGTGCAAAGTGGGAAAGGTTATCTCTCACTTCGGGTCTTGCACATTCAGACAGGAGCAGAATGCAATCCTTTTCCTCACTTCAGGTATCAAAAACCTGGTGAAAGCAACCAGCTACAGAAGGTACCGCACAAGAAAAATGACATTAGAGAAAGAGAAATAAGGAAAACTGGATGCCTTAACGTTATAGGCAGAATTGACTTGGCCTGAATTACATTTTTTCCTAATCTTACTCCTCCACATTCTACACCAGATATGACTGATAACATGGTAATATCACTACAACAGTAAATCTGACAGTTTTCAATTAAAAAAAACATATTTGGAGTGAGTCTAAAGTACTTCCCCTAAGTTCAAATGTACTTATATTTGTATTTCCAAGAAGGGCATGATGAGCTAGGTATCCCTGTAGGAGTGAGGGTGGTATCATTCATTCATTCATTCATTCATTCATTCATCCAAATTTATGTGCCACCCAACTCTGGGCAGCTAACAATAGTAAGGACAATTAAAAAGCAGTGTAAAAGAAAGATAACAATATCAACAACAGTAGAAATATAAAAGTATAATAACAGCTCATAAAAACCATACATACTCTCAATCATTCATGGTCCCAGGCCCGCTGGAAAATCCAGGTCTTAATGGCTTTCCAGAAGGCCGGTAGAGTGGGGATAATACAAATCTCCAGTGGCAGTTGGTTCCAAAAGGGTCACAGCCACCACAAAGAAGGCCCTTCCATGTGGTCCCGCCAACTGACATTGTTTGGCGAATGGGACCCGGAGAAGGCCAACTCTGTGAGTCCTTATTGGCCGCTAGGAAGTATGAGATAGCAGCAGTCTTATGGCCAAGACTGGTGGTCAGAGCTGGTAAAATCTATCTGGAGAAAGGCTAGATTGTGAAATCACCCACATGTACTCCAGACAGCTGCTCCTTATGAGTAGACTGCATAAACTCCTCCCCATAAGATAGTCATAATGTAGCCTAAATATCTTGACTGAGACTAATTTCTTAATCACTTTTAGAATTACCTTTTTATTGCTTTTCAAATATTAAAAGTCTTTGGAATGGCAAATTTTAATACATTCACTGGGTGAGTTTCCTTCGATTCTTCGTAAAAGAAAGTTTAAGTGAAGTAGACCCAGAGACAGGGTTTTGAGCAATCGGTACTTTTATTCAGCTCAGAGAATAAGTGACAGCTCAGCAAGGTAAAGTGACAATTCAGCGAGTACCGACTGGCTCTGCCGGGAGAAACCGCTTCTTTTATACTTTTGCGGTTCCCGCCAAAGCTAGAGCCGGCCGCGTCTGAGCCAATCAGGAGCGACTTCCTGCTTGGGCTCAGACAGCGCTGGAAAAGAGGAACAAACTATTTACAGCGTTACAAGGTAGCCATTCCAGGATACAACACCCCTCCCCTCATAGTTGGACTCATCCATCAAGAAAGCCATGTGACGAAGTCGTCCAATCGGTGAGGCCTCCGAGGCTCTCGCGCTGACCTGCGCAGTCCAATTTCTCCTTCGCCACTGACTGTGGAGGATGGCTCGCCGCTGCTCTCCCGGTGCGGCGGACTTGGCCTGGCGGGCCCAACGAAGGCCTCGGAGGACGAGGATGGCTCGGCGTCGCTGGATGGTTCCCCCTGGCCCGATAAGTCTCTTTGCGTGTTTCTTAGTTCGGGCAATGTACTAAAGTCTGTTGAAGGGGGAGAGTCCAAGTCAGCGGGTTGTTGCAATTGGTTTTCAGTTCGTTTCCGAATGTGGTCTATGTGTCGTTTCCACAAACGACCATCCTCCAGTTTAACAACATAAGTCTTGGGTGCGTTTTGCTTAACAATAATTCCCTTCATCCAGTTTACATTTCCATCAAAACATTTTACATATACATTTTGTCCCAAATACATTTCTCTTTCTGGTTTCATACACATTTGGTTATTATTCACACAGAACCTTGGATTCAACCTGTCTAATGGTGACCTCAACTTTCTTCCCATCAATAACTCTGCAGGGCTTACATGTGTGTGCGAGTTAGGGGTAATGTGCTGGGTTAATAAGAATTGGTCCAAGTTCTGTTGCACATCCCCAGGGCCTGACCTGTGCAATGCCTCCTTTGCCACCCTTACGTAACGTTCTGCCAACCCGTTAGCCCAGGGCGAGTAAGGCGAGATGAGGGCATGCCTAACCCCTAGGCCATCTAGGAATAATTCGAATTGCCTGGCTGTTAGCTGTGGCCCATTGTCAGACACTAAGAGATCAGGGCAACCATGGGATGCAAACAGCCTGCTCAATACCTTGATAGTGGCACTTGTGGTTATGTTGTTCATTGCTATTATTTCCAACCATTTGGAGAAGGCATCAACCACTATTAGAAAGTACTGAGACCCCACTGGGCCAGCAAAATCAATGTGGATCCTAGACCAAGGACCAGCAGGCTGTTCCCACTCAGCCGGAGTTGTTTTGGGGGGACTGGGCCTTGACTCTTGGCACGGGTCACACTTTGAAACCCAACTTTCAATATCAGCATCTAGCCCTGGCCACCATAAATGCCCCCTTGCTAGGCTCTTCATCCTGACAATCCCAGGATGGCCCACGTGTAACATTCTGAGTACCTTTTCCCTTAGGCGTTTGGGGATGATCACTCTATCCCCCCACAGCAAACAACCTTTTACATATGATAATTCAAGCCTTTTGTTTTTAAAGTCACACAATTCAGGTTTAACAATATCATTTTGCCATCCCTTTAGAACACAGTTCACCACTTGTTTAAGGATTTGGTCTTGCTGCGTGTGTGCAGCTACCTCTTTTGCTGTGGTTAGTGGGTTTTCCTCGAGTTCTATCATTAGCACATCTGTGGCAGGAACAGGGTCTTCTACTAAGTCTGCTATGGGGCATCTGCTGAGGCCGTCTGCATGATTGATTTCCTTCCCCCCCTTGTGGGTGAGCTCATACTGATACCCTGAGAGGAAAAGGGCCCATCTGATTAGTCTTGGAGACATAAAAGGTGGAGTGGGCTTGTTGGGGGCTAGCAGGCCTAGTAGGGGTTTGTGGTCAGTGACTAGCTCAAAGCTTCTTCCAAAAATGTAATTGTGAAACTTCTTTACCCCTGCCACTAATGCTAGAGCCTCCTTGTCTAACTGGCTATAATTCCTCTCCGTGCTGGTCATGGTTCTTGAAAAAAATGCTATTGGGGCCTCTGTCTTATTGGGTAGAACGTGAGCTAAAACTCCTCCTATGCCGTACGGCGAAGCGTCGCACGTGAGCCTAATGGGTAGTGAAGCACTATATTGGACTACTACACTTTTAGAAGTTAATAAATTTTTTATTTGACAAAAAGCTTCACGTTCAGTTTTCCCCCATGACCAGCGGGCTTCCTTCTGGAGTAAACGATGGAGAGGCTCTGCTACTGTTGCTTTCTGCTTTAAAAAAACGGAATAAAAATTAAGGAGGCCCAAAAATGCCTGCAACTCACTCTTATCTCGTGGCTCTGGGGCTTCTCTAATTGCTCTCAGCTTCTCTGTTGTGGGGTGGATACCTTCTTTATCTATCTTATACCCCAGGAATTCAATACTGTCAGTTCCCCAGACACATTTATCAGGCTTGATTCGTAACCCTTTGTCCTGTAGCCTCTTAAGTACTTCCCTTATTCTTTTGTTCACTTGTTCCTGGTTTTCCCCTGCAATTAAGATGTCATCAAAATATGGAATTGCCCCATTTACCCCTGACAATAGGCGTTCCATGATGCTCTGGAATATTCCTGGGGCTATGCTTACCCCGAACTGTAACCTCGTGCATTTGAAAGCCCCCCTGTGCGTTACAATCGTTTGAGCGTTTGCTGTTTGTTCATCGACCGGGAGTTGCTGGTAAGCCTGCGCCAGGTCGATCTTTGCGAACCTTTTCCCCTCCCCCAGGGAGTGTAAGAGTTGTTGCACAACCGGAATGGGGTAGGGGTGGTGTTGGAGTGCCTTATTCAGGGTTGATTTGTAATCAGCGCAAACTCTTAAGGAGCCATCTGGCTTCAGGGGTGTCACTATGGGAGTTTCCCATGGCCCCTGTTCCACAGGGACCAAGATACCTTGACTAATGAGTTTGTCCAGCTGTATGTCTAGCTTGGGGAGAAGCGGAAGGGGGACCCTGCGAGGTTTCAGTCTAACCGGTGGGACCTTGGGGTCAATAGAGAAAGATATAGGGGGTCCCTTATACAATCCCAAGGTGGGGCTGAACACTTCAGGGAACTCTTTCACAAAGTTAGGCATAATATCACAGTTTACATTACACACACCCGAAATTTCGATCCCCAACGGTTCCATCCACGCTAGACCTAGCAGGGAGTGTTTGGCCCCCGTCACAATAAGCATGGGAAGGGTACATTTAACATTCTTAAATGCAATAGGTACATTTGCTGTTCCCAGGACCGAGATTACCCCCCCTTGGAAGTCTCTGATCACCAACGAGGTTTGAATTAGGTCAGCCTTAGACACATTAGGCATATATAGCTTAAATTTTTCCCAGGGCATGATGGTATATCTCGAGCCCGTATCCAGCTCCATTGAGCAAGGCTGGTTATTTAGTAACAATGAGATAACAATTTTAGCCCCCTTTTTGGTTGCCGTGTTATTCACGGAAAATTGAGAGTTACCTCTATTGTAGTCTCGGTTAGCGGTGGAGTAGTTCCTTTGACCCGAGTTGCGGAACGGTCTCCTTTCTCGCGATTGGGGGGGGTGGTTTTGAGGTCGCTGGTATTGTTGTGTGGCAAAAGTTTCTTCTGGTGCCGTTGCCCTGCATGCGATGGCGATGTGGCCTCTCCGGTTGCAACGGTGGCAAGTAGCGTCTCGGAAAGGGCATCGATGGCGCTGGTGATTTCCCCGGCAGCCCGCGCAGGGGGCTGGGTGAGTAGCTCTAGGGTGTCTCGGCTGGTCTTGCAGGAGGAGGCAGTTGTCCCCGTTGCTAGTTGGCTGGCTGCGGTCGTCTGTTCCCATGGCGCTGGGAGACTCGGCGTCGATTTTGGCAATGATTTCTCGCCTTCCGTGCTCTTTTAATTCTCTTGCCGCTGCGTCGGCTGCTTCCGCGGTTTGCGCTAATTTAATCACGGTTTGTAGAGTCGGCTCTTCTTCGGTGAGGAGTTTATTTCTCACTGTGTTGCTCCTCATGCCGAAAACCAAGGCGTCGGTGAGGCGAGCTTCTGGGTCTTGAAACTTGCATTGAGCAAGTACCGTTCGAAGCCGCGTTGTAAATTTGCTGATCGACTCGGTTTCTCTCTGAGCCATCATGTGAAATTGATGCCGGTAAACCATGGCTGGTCTGGTTGGTTTGAAATGGCTCGCTAGTTTCTGTTGAAGGACGTCCCACGCTGTGGTTCTTGCCTGTTCTGGTTCGGTGAGAGTTTGGGCAAGTCTACGGATCTCTGCGCCGCAGTAGTTGAGAAAAATAGCCCGTCTGCGATCGGCTCCGGCGTCCTGCATACCCGCCGCCTCGAGGAATATCTCGAAGGTGGCCATGTACTCGTCCCATGTCATTTTCTCGGGATCGAAGAGTTCCGGAGCCTGGCCGATCTGGATTTTGTCCATGTTGCACGCGAAGTTTCTTCCGTTCGTTCGTCGCCAGTGAAGTAGACCCAGAGACAGGGTTTTGAGCAATCGGTACTTTTATTCAGCTCAGAGAATAAGTGACAGCTCAGCAAGGTAAAGTGACAATTCAGCGAGTACCGACTGGCTCTGCCGGGAGAAACCGCTTCTTTTATACTTTTGCGGTTCCCGCCAAAGCTAGAGCCGGCCGCGTCTGAGCCAATCAGGAGCGACTTCCTGCTTGGGCTCAGACAGCGCTGGAAAAGAGGAACAAACTATTTACAGCGTTACAAGGTAGCCATTCCAGGATACAACATTAAGAATGAGCTTAGGGACATGAAAAAAATTAATAAATAGCAAAATGATGTTTTTGGAAAGTTATGAATGGACTAAGAGTCCAGGTGGATTTAAAATAAGATTTTAAAATTAGTTATAACAATCCATGCTATGCTACTGTTTTCAATTCTAAAAAATATTGGGACTTTGAAGATTGGACACTAGGGGGAACATGACAGAACTAAAGATTACAATTAATGGAGAAGAATAGTTCAATTTGACTTGTACTATAATGTTCTGCCGGCGTGTTTCAACCGCCCGTAATTACAGGGTAATTAGTCCAGGAAGACAGAAAAACAGAAACAGCTCCCTTTTTAAATGTCAAAGGGATTTTCTGGTACACACTAGGCACAGGTTAAATGCAATCCAATTGCTCACCCAATAACTGGGAAATTGTGTCCAATTCTAAAGTCCAGAGAGTCCACACACAATCTTGAACAGCACAAAAACCACAATCTTGATGAAACAATGAATCAGATAAACTGCCACAAGGCTAAACCAGCATGCTGTGCTTTTTATCTGTAGCACTAATTACAGCAGCCCCACCCAACCACAGGTGGCCTCATTTTCTCTTGTAATAATCCTTCAGTTGTTGTCTCCTACGCATCACTCTACGCATGCGTGGATGTGTCATTAATTCTTATTCAGAATCCAGGGATGATACAGATAATTGATCTCCTCCTGGGCTGTCTGCCAAACTCCCCTCTTCAATGTCACTCACACTTCCTTGGTCAGAGGAGGCTTCGTCGGCAGATTCCATCGGGAGCAAAACAGACCTGCGGCATGTGGATGTTTCCCCCACATCCACCTGCACATTCCTTGGGGCAGGAGCTGGGCCAGAGCTAACCACAACACTCTAACATATAATAATGTTAATGGAATAATAGGATTGGAAGAAAGGTCTTATAATCCAATCCCCTGGACAGGAGATCCTACACTATTCCAGACAAATGGCTGTCCAGTCTATTCTTGAAATCTTCCAGTGATGGAGTACCTACAACAGTGTTTCCCAACCTTGATAACTTAAAGATATTTGGCTGGGGAATTCTGGGAGTTGAAGTCCAGATATCTTCAAGTTGCCAAGGTTGGGAAATGCTGACCTACAACACCTGGAGGCAAGCCATGCCATTGAACAATTGTTCTCATTGTGTTGCTAATGCAAAATGGAGCAAAATAATATTGGCTCTATTAGTGAACATTTGATTCATAAGTTAATTTTAAGAACGTCTGTCATTATAGATAGACTGTTAGCAGTGAAGGGCTACCAAATTTTTTACTACCACACTGTGGACGTGGCTTATACAGGATGCCCTGCACTTTCTTTCAACATCTTTCAGTGCAAATTGAGTGCTCTGGGGAGGAGCTTCATTTTTGCTGCCCCCATCCGGGCAGCAGCCCACCCCTGACTGTTAGTCAATAATGTTATGGAAGAGGAACACATTGTACTGAACAAGACTGAAATAGATTAGAATGTGGGTTTTAAAATGACAAGCTACGAGAATGATCTGGAAAAAGGTGCTAATTAGATATACAAATGAAAGCTGTTGATATTTTAGTAATCATATGCTGCAACGTCCTGCCTGTCGGCGACTACTTCAGCTTCAACCACAACAACACAAGAGCACACAACAGATTTAAACTTAATATTAACCGCTCCTAACTTGACTGTAAAAAATATGACTTCGGTAACCGAGTTGTCGAAGCGTGGAACTCATTACCGGACTCCATAGTGTCATCCTCAAACCCCCAACAATTTACCTTTAGATTATCTATGGTTGACCTATCCAGATTCCTAAGAGGTCAGTAAGGGGCAAGTACAAGTGTACTAGAGTGCCTTCTGTCCCCTCTCATATTGCTCTCCTATATCTCAAATACCTTTTTCTATTCCTATATCTCTTCTTCTATTCTTTCATTGATATGTTCTATTACTATATCTTCTTTTCTATTCTTTCTTAGATATATTTTACTATGAGTATCTCCTCTATAACCTTCATCATGTATTTTACTATGTGTGTGTGTGTGTATATATATATACACAAAGATTGGAACTTCAGCCTGATGATGGTGAATGTGATTTCGCCGAAACGTCGCATAGACATGCAAAACATTACACAGGGCAAAACCCGAACTCAGAACAATATATATATATATATATATATATATATATATATATATATATATATATATATATATATATAGAGAGAGAGAGAGAGAGAGAGAGAGAGAGAGAGAGAGAGAAATTTTTTGCCTCTTCTTACGAACTTTTTCCTTCTTACGAACCCGCCGCCACCAAGAAGCCCCGCCGCCCAGCTGTCGCTTTTTAAAACAGCCGGGGGCTTCCCAGCGTCCTCCTGAACCCGAACACCAAACCCGAACTTCTGGGTTCAGCGTTCGGGAGGCCGCCGAGAAGCCCCCCAGCTGTTTTAAAAGGTGACAGCCAGGCAGCGGGGCTTCCCAGGGGCCTCCCAAACCTGAACTTTTGCCGAACTTCCGGGTTCGGCGTTCGGGAGGCCGCCGAGAAGCCCCACCGCCCGGCTGTCACCTTTTAAAACAGCTGGGGGGCTTCTTGGCGGCCTCCCAAATGCCGAACCCCGAAGTTCGGGTTTGGCGTTCGGGTTCAGGAGGAGACTGGGAAGCCCCCCCAGCTGTTTCAAAAGGTGACAGCCGGGCAGCAGCATTTTTTTGCGGGGTTTTTTTCGTTGCACGGATTAATTGATTTTACATTGTTTCCTATGGGAAACAATTTTTCGTCTTATGAAGTTTTCGTCTTACGAACCTCCCCCGGGAACCAATTAGGTTCGTAAGACGAGGTATTACTGTATATCCACTAAAACCCTCATTGTGTATTGGACAAAATAAATAAATAAAATAAATAAAATTAAAGGAGATATGCAAATAACAAACCAGAGTGATTGGGTAACTTTCCTACACTGGATTTGCAAAAGAGACTTAAAATTTTGAAGGATTTTGTAAGAAAGGACAAAGGATAAAAAGGAGGGAAATCCATTTCAAGGATATTATTTGAACAGATTAAAAATTAATATTGTTAAAAGTTAAAGAAAGAATATATAAAGTTGGTTTACTTTAAGGTTAAAATAGATACATTACTATCCATAGTAATGTTTAATGGAGTTTTGTGGACCAGGACTGAACAATGGAGTCTAACATTTTGTTTATAGATAAGACAGGAGATATAGGACAGTGTTTCCCAGCCTTGGCAACTTGAAGATATCTGAACTTCAACTCCCAGAATTCCCCAGCCAGTATTTGCTGGTTGGGGAATTCTGGGAGTTGAAGTCCAAATATCTTTAAGTTGCCAAGGTTGGGAAAAACTGATATAGGAAAAAAAGACCATCTGTTGTATTTTAACAGAAAATAAGTTACTAAAATTGTTTGTACTCATAGTGATAAAGGGGAAGTTTCTTCTTTACATATCTCCCTTATTTTTCTTTATTATATTCTTATTTTTCTTTCTTTTCTGTTTTTTCTTTTCTTTTGTTCACTTTCTATCCTTTTTTTTCTTTTTAAATTTGTATTCATTTTTATCATTTCAATTGTAATGTTTAATAAAATTGTTGTTTAAAAAGTAGAAAATAGATGGAATTACAGTCACAAGAAGCTTAACTATTTTGCATCTTTGGAGTGCAGGAAAAATGCTGTTAAAAATTGGTTTTGCTGCATAACATCAGCTACCTTAATCTGGGGATAAACTGGGGGACTGCAAAATTCCAGTCTTAAAATGAAATATAAATAGGCCATATGGTACCCATGCATATTTCCCTTGATATTTGCCAAACTTCCTAATTCTAACTTTTACAATTATTTTGAGTAATATATGCGATTAGACGGTGATCTGCTATAAACAAAGTGCCAACTTTTAGCATCATTTTAAGTTAAATAAATGTCCCCAGGCCTATAGGGATACTATCAAAATTAACATGATGGGTTACAGCAGTCTAGTTTTTTGGTTGTTTAAAAAATATTTTGATTGATTTTTATAATACCAATATAAGTAGCCTAGTTTTTTGTATAGAAATGTGTCCATCCAAATAGAAAAAGATCCAGGTTAACAGATATCGTAGACAGCATCTTGGGTGAGACTGTTAAGAAAGATAATATGGAGCAACCGCACCAATTTTCTTTCTTTCTGACAATAGTAAGGACAATTAAAAAGCAGTATAAAAGAAAGATGACAATATCAACAACAGTAGAAATATAAAAGTAAAATAACAGCTCATAAAAACCATACGTTCACTCATTCATGGTCCCAGGTCCCTTTGACTAGCTATATCCCCATAAAAGCATCTTTTATTTACTCTCAAATCTTAATCTCCATTGATCCTAAAAGGGTATTTTTTATATGGCATTGGGTGGGTTGTAGCCTAATTGGGATTCTAGGCGTTATGATGTAACCATTATTTATTGAAAAACTGCTGCCTATCCTAACTTTATGGTACCCTAAGGCAGCCTTGCCTGGTGAAGGCTCAAAGCAGGGAGGAAGTATACTAAGAGAGAAAGAGAGAGAAATGTGGAAGGAATGTTAACATTACCCAGAAGTGCAGTATCTGAATATGACAAATTAGAGGTGAGCTTATTTTGTCAGCTTTCTTTCAGAGACAATGAGTCCTAACTGGATGCTGAAATGTGCTCAACATATATCACTGGCAGAGAATGGAGCCCTGGGTATTTTATTTCCATGTTGCTGACACAGGTAGAATGGCTGGTTTCTACTTAGGGATATTTCTGACAAACTGATTGCGACTCTTTAATGGAGCTCAAAGATAAAATATTTGGCTGGCCAAGTCTTATTAATTGGGGGGGGGGGGGATTTAAGTGCCTGGATCAGTGGTGGGATTCAAAATTTTCTACTAATGGTTCTGTGGGCGTGGTTTTGGGGGGAAGGCACCTTGCTGTGAGTGACATTGAATTGGCCACACCCACTTAGTAAACGGCTCCCACCAAGTCATGCCACCAAGCCATGCCCACAGAACTGAGAGGAAAGGCAGCTCCTGTGGCCTGTCCCTTTATGGCAGTGGTTCTCAACCTTTCTAATGCTGCGACTTCTTAATATAGTTCCTCATGTTGTGGTGACCCCTAACCATAAGTCTAGCGCCAATTCTCCCAACAGAGCTTTAAGCTGATTGGCAGGAAGATCAGAGGGACACCCCCACTGTAAATGCCTGATTGGTCGGATTGTAAAAAATATGCTCCAAGGTGCTAGAATAGAAGCTTTAATTCCTAACACCATGGGAAATTTGTCTTTTCCCAAGGTCTCAGGCGACCCCTGGGAAATGGTCGTTCGACCCTCAAAGGGGTCCCGACCCCCAGGTTGAGAACCACTGTTTTATGGTCCCTCCTCCCCTCCATATCAAAGTACGTACCTTAAAGAGACACCGCTGTTGGCTGTTGTTTGAGTAGCTCCATTGCAACACCATCCCTCCGGCGTGGCTGACCATTCTCCTGGCCAGGTCTGGCAGTAGGATGTGGCTGTACACATACACACACCAGCAGGCAAGGCAAGGCAATTAGCTGGGCCTCACGATGAAAGCAATATATATGTGTTTTGCTGGGCTCTCTGATAGGAACCTCCCGAAAATTCAAGGGTACAAATTTCAGACACACACACATTTGAAAATTCAAAACAATGTTCTTTATCACAAAATTCAAAATAAACAAAGCACTCTTTTTATATTGCAAAGAGCACTTGTCCCAAAAACAACTGGGTAGTCTGTACAATGTCCCTTAAACATTCATTAAGTACTTAGCTAGCATCTGTGAAGAAACTTTGCTTGGAAGGTGTGGGCTGAGGGGGATCTCTTCAGACTAAATAGAATAGAATAGAATAGAATAGAATAGAATAGAATACTTTATTGGCCAAGTGTGATTGGACACACAAGGAATTTGTCTTGGAGCATATGCTCTCAGTGTACATAAGAGGGGCAGCATACAAATCTAAATAATAAAATAAATAAAAGAAAAAGAAAAGAAAAGAAAAGAAAAAGATACATTTGTCAAGAATCATGTGGTACAACACTTAATGATTGTCATAGGGGTCAAATAAGCAATGAAGAAACAATCAATATTAATAAAAATCTTAGGATACAAGCAACAAGTTACAGTCATACAGTCCTAAGTGGGAGGAAAAGGATGATAGGAGTGATGAGAAAAAACTAGTAGAAATAGAAGTGCAGATTTAGTAAAAAGTCTGACAGTGTTGAGGGAATTATTGAGCGAGTAGCAGCCGCCAGTTTGCGCAATTTGTGTGCAGCCACTACAGTGCCAGTCCTGGGGGGGGGGGGCATATTTTTTCTTCAATTTTTTGTATTTTTGCTTCATACGCCTGCGCAGAAACAAAATCTCGTGAGGGGGAACACACACACGCATGAGATTTTGGCACATTTTTTTTTGTCTCTGTGCATGTGCAGAAGCAAAAAGATCACTGAAATCTCACGCACGTGCACATCGCCTAGCAAGATTTCAGCGTGTTTTTGCTTCCTGCATGTGCGCAGAAGCAAAAACACGGTGGGATGCACGCACATATTTTTTATTTATTTATTTATTTATTTATTTATTTACTTACTTACTTACTTACTTACTTACTTACTTACTTACTTACTTACTTACTTACTTACTTATTTATTTATTAGATTTGTATGCTGCCCCTCTCCATAGAGAGCACGCAAGAGAAGCAAAGCTGCATGCGTAGCACACCGGTAGCAGCTGTAATGGCAATCCACCCCAATATACCAGGGTGATCCGACAGAAAAAAAACATATAGCCCCTCCCTGGAACAAAGCTGAAGGGATCAGATCCTGTGGCCTAGAGGTTAATTCTCTGCCTTACAAGGCAGAAGCTGCAGGATCAAATCCCAGTAAGGGTATTTGATGAGGCAAGAACAAGGCTGAAATAGTGCTATCCTAGTCTCCCTTAATTTTAAAAGTTCAGCAAAAACATGTTGTTATGTTCGTTTAAAAGAAATGAAGGGAAAATCACTAATTGGTTAAGATGCGGCTAGTTTTAGATTGCCGCCAAAAAAAAATGGTTGTCAGAAAAAGTTCCCGCGTTAAGAAAAGGTATAAGTAGGGCAACGGAGTTGATTGTTGGAGAAAACTATTCTACGTTATGTCTTCCGAAATAAATGTGATTACACAGAAGCAGTCTCCGGTGCAGTGATTTAACAGTGGTGACGAGGAGGTCAAACTCCCGCTGAACAACCATGAGCTCGGTCATGGCACAACCGCCGGCAGAAGCAGTCTCCGGTGCAGTGATTTAACACATGTGATACATATATATCCCTTTGCTCACTTCTAAGATCCTTACCTCAAAGTAATCAGTGAGAGATGAAAACAGATTCAATGCCTGTTGACATTATCACAGCATTATGTTGCACTAACATACATTGAGTACATCTATACATTCCAAAACGTTGACATTTCTATTTCATTGTGGGAAGTAGTCCAATTTTCAGTCACATTCCCAAGACTTCTCTAATTACCATATTCTTACCAGATCCTATCCTCCTCTCTTTGGCATTTTCAAGTGGCCAGCTGCATCTCCCTTTATTTTCAAATTTATCTAGTTTACCTTTTGTTTACCCAGCTGCATCTTCAGAGCTTAGGTCAGAGAAAATTTAACCAGCTCATTGAATGTTATCCATGAACTTGAGCATGGATGTAGCATTTGAATAATTGCTGCCAATTATACAATGCTGATTTTTAAAAAGTAATAATTGACATTTAATTTATATTAATTACTAGCTGGATACCCATGCTTCGCTACGAAACGATGTGATCAGGCTTGATAAATTAACTGTTAAAGCTTGAATAATAATAAGGAGTTGTGATTTGCCTCTCCTCTCCCCTTCTCTCCCGCAGGCTTTCCCCACAGAATCCTCCCCCCTTCTCTCCCACAGCCTTTCCCCACAGAATCCTCCCCCCTTCTCTCCCTCAGCCTTTCCCCACAGAATCCTCCCCCCTTCTCTCCCACAGGCTTTCCCCACAGAATCCTCCCCCCTTCTCTCCCTCAGGCTTTCCCCACAGAATCCTCTCCCCTTCTCTCCCGCAGGCTTTCCCCACAGAATCCTCCCCCCTTCTCTCCCACAGCCTTTCCCCACAGAATCCTCCCCCCTTCTCTCCCTCAGGCTTTCCCCACAGAATCCTCCCCCCTTCTCTCCCACAGGCTTTCCCCACAGAATCCTCCCCCCTTCTCTCCCTCAGGCTTTCCCCACAGAATCCTCCCCCCTTCTCCCCCACAGGCTTTCCCCACAGAATCCTCTCCCCTTCTCTCCCTCAGCCTTTCCCCACAGAATCCTCCCCCCTTCTCTCCCTCAGCCTTTCCCCACAGAATCCTCCCCCCTTCTCTCCCACAGGCTTTCCCCACAGAATCCTCTCCCCTTCTCTCCCGCAGGCTTTCCCCACAGAATCCTCCCCCCTTCTCTCCCACAGCCTTTCCCCACAGAATCCTCCCCCCTTCTCTCCCTCAGCCTTTCCCCACAGAATCCTCCCCCCTTCTCTCCCACAGGCTTTCCCCACAGAATCCTCCCCCCTTCTCTCCCTCAGGCTTTCCCCACAGAATCCTCCCCCCTTCTCCCCCACAGGCTTTCCCCACAGAATCCTCCCCCCTTCTCTCCCACAGCCTTTCCCCACAGAATCCTCCCCCCTTCTCTCCCTCAGCCTTTCCCCACAGAATCCTCCCCCCTTCTCTCCCACAGGCTTTCCCCACAGAATCCTCCCCCCTTCTGTCCCTCAGGCTTTCCCCACAGAATCCTCCCCCCTTCTCCCCCACAGGCTTTCCCCACAGAATCCTCTCCCCTTCTCTCCCTCAGCCTTTCCCCACAGAATCCTCCCCCCTTCTCTCCCTCAGCCTTTCCCCACAGAATCCTCCCCCCTTCTCTCCCACAGGCTTTCCCCACAGAATCCTCCCCCCTTCTCTCCCACAGGCTTTCCCCACAGAATCCTCTCCCCTTCTCTCCCGCAGGCTTTCCCCACAGAATCCTCCCCCCTTCTCTCCCACAGCCTTTCCCCACAGAATCCTCCCCCCTTCTCTCCCTCAGCCTTTCCCCACAGAATCCTCCCCCCTTCTCTCCCACAGGCTTTCCCCACAGAATCCTCCCCCCTTCTCTCCCTCAGGCTTTCCCCACAGAATCCTCCCCCCTTCTCCCCCACAGGCTTTCCCCACAGAATCCTCCCCCCTTCTCTCCCTCAGCCTTTCCCCACAGAATCCTCCAACGTTCTCTCCCACAGGCTTTCCCCACAGAATCCTCCCCCCTTCTCTCCCTCAGGCTTTTCCCACAGAATCCTCCCCCCTTCTCTCCCTCAGGCTTTCCCCACATAATCCTCCCCCCTTCTCTCCCTCAGCCTTTCCCCACACTCGGTGCCTCTCTCTTGGCTGGCTATCACAGGAGAGCACCCAGCAATACTTCCAGGTCTCTCACGCTGTCCTTTCCAGCTTGCCTGCCTTCCCTGCAGACACTCACCCGCCTTCCATTCAATTCAGGGTGTTTTAATGTTCGCCTATTTTGGGGGGCGAGTGGGAATTTTTTGCAATCACAACACAATTTAGTCAATATTGGGTTTTTTGCCTACTCCATCCTGATGAGAGGGAGGGAATTTGGTTAGGGGATACGTCTGTTTTGGAAATAGACTCTTGTTTCTACAATTCGTTGCTTAATCTTGGTCACTGTATGGGAGAAACGGGGCAAGAAAGGGTATTAGTAGCAACTGTGTGTTCTCCCTTGGGCATCTTTTGGAAGATGATCGGCTGCCCCTTTCCACAATTCATGCTGTCTACATGACCAGGGTGGTGGAGAGGGGGTGCCTTTGGGGCTCGCCTATGTCATTTCCAGTTCCAGGTCATGGGGGTGAGCCCTCCCACATGCTTGGGGCGTGGCTTATATGGAGGGCCATAGGCTGTTCATGCCTCGCCTTGACCAAGCAAGGAGTTATGCCCATTAGTTGCCCAAGTATGTTTTGTGAGGAAATTCTGCTCCATTTAACGACCTCTGTAAATATGTTAATAAATTGACCCCATTTACCCAGCTCGGTGTCCGAGCATAGTTCCCTCTAAGCTGAGCAGTGAGCAATCGCTCACTTAAAAATCATCATCAACTCAGAGTTTTCCAAACCTGCCCAGAAGCCGAGAGGGAAAGAGTGAGAGGGAAGGAGAGAGAGAGGAAGAGAGGAAGAGAGAGAAACAGATAGAAAAAAGAGAGGAAGGAAAAGAGAAAGAAAAAGAATGGGAGTAAGGAAGAGAGAAAGAAAATCAAAATCTAGTTTGAAACTAGCTCAACTATTTAAGTGGCATTTTGATATTGATAGAGTTGCCCTATTATGAGCTCACTGTTATAGACACACAGTACAGTATTTTATTTTGAAATTCTCTGAGGCAAAACAGTGGGTTTTTTGTTTGTTTGTTTGTTTGTTTGTTTGTTTGTTTGTTTATTATTTTTGTGCCGCCCAGTCCTGAAGGGACTGCTGCTCAGACACTATACTTTTCCGCCCACCCACCCCAAAATTAGAGGGAACACTGTGTCCGAGTGTTCATTTCACGTCCGATGCAAATCAGATTTCCTCTATCTGAGTGACAGAATCCCCCTTCAATATTGTCAATGTGGGAATTTAAGACCAACACTTATAACAGGCTTCGAGTTGGGAAAAGCTTAGTGATAGCATTACTTGAACTGAATATTTTATTAGGCCAAGTGTGATTAGACACACAAGGAATTTGCCTCCAGTGCAAAAGCTCTCAGGGTACATGCAAAGGAACAGGACAGTGATTGAGATAGTAATATGTTACTATGTTAAGAAGAGAGCTGAGTAAAGAAAATAATAAGAAGGATAAGTAATACCATAGCCATACTACATAGGTAAATAATAGGTGAAATTCAAAAGTTTTCCCTACTGGTTCTGTGGGCGTGGCCCACTCTGGGACCAACCAGAGGTGGTATTTGCTGGTTATCCAAACTACTCAAAATTTCCCTGCCGGTTCTCCAGAACCTGTCAGAACCTGCTGAATTTCACCCCTGAAAAATGCACATAGACATTGTGAGAATTAAATGTTAAATTAAATTAAATGTTAGAAAGAGTGCTGTTACTTGTTTGGAGCAGGTAAAATAATGAGAACACCACTCAACTCTGGAGCATATGCACCAAAGACAAATTCCTTATGGGAGTAATGGGCAGCCAAAGGTTTTACAGCCACATTGTGGATGTGGCTTATTTTGTGGGTGTGGCTTAATAATCATGACTGGGTAGGAGTGGCTTGGCAGCCATGTGACCAGGTGGGAGTGGCTTGAATGATCATCATCGTTCATGTGAACTTTAAGTCCTTGACTTACAACCTTACCAATACCGCTCGCTGGGGTGACAATTTGCTTCGCATTTCCCGTGGTCTCCTTCCTTCACACACACACACCTCAGGCTGGGTAGCTATGCGAACGGGTGCTGCCAGAAGCATAAATGCTGCCAGCACCACTTCCACCCATGCCTTCTGCTTGCACCTCAGGCAGGAGGTGGCCGCGTGAGGCTGGAGGGGAGCTGGGCAAGAGAGCTTGTCTGAGGCCAAGAAGGAGGAAAGAGGAAAAAAGCAAGGAGCGCAGGGGGAAAAAGGAGAGCCGAGCTGAGCCTAGTAATCCAGGAAGTGACAGCTGCCAATCAGCTGGAGCTGTGCACACATCTTCATTTCCGCCAGTGGAACTGCATTCCACCCCGTCCTGCCTGCTAACACCCCTGCTTATGGGTCCAATCACACTTGGCCAATAAAGATTTCTGTTCTGTTCTGTTCTATCCTATTCTATAATTTGCAAAAAATCTGCAAAGGTTTCTAATTCTGAATCACTTAATAATGATAGCAAAAAAAGCCTTTTTCTTTCTAAATTGGGTTGCTAAAATCAGAAAAGCTGTGGCAGGGCAAATGGGGGAGGAATGGATTTACATGTGAAAAGAGATACATGTGCAGGTTCCTGAAATGATTTTGAAAGCAACTTAAATATCCTTCTGCGATTCTATATTTGTCATCTCGCAGCATTATTCTCACCTAAATTATACTTTTCAAACCTTGAAACCATCTTCCAGTCAGTTGTTTTATTTTTTTCTTAAATTGGTTTTCTTTTAATTTTATATTTGTAAACCACCCACAGTCACTATGGAGTCAGACAGCATCAAAACTAAAACAAGGAACATCGAATCTTTTCTGTCTAAAGTAACTTTCTTCCACCTACTGCTTTTCATGGTGACTGAGAATCATGGGTTTTGTTTGCGCAACATATGTGGAAAGCTGGTTTAAAGTATACACCATGATACAATGGGGGGGGGGATAATAAATCTAAGCATTTGACAATTTAAATTTGGAATATAGTATATGATTAGCAGGGGTGGGATACTGCCCAGATGGGGGGGAATGCAGTGGGGTAGCGAAAATGGAGCTCCACCCCAGAGCATCCAATTTGCATGGAAAGATATTGGAAGAAAATGCTGGGCGTCCTGCATAAGCCACGCCCACAAATGTGGTAGTAAAAATTTTGGTAGCCCTTCACTGATGGTTAGGCAGATCAAAGGAATGAAATTTGGAGACAGATTCGAAAAATGAAAGTAACTGTATACTCTACTCAGTGATTTTGAACCTTTTTTGAGCCGCGGCACATTTTTTACATTTTAAAATCCTGGGGCACACTCTCCTCTCTTTTTCCATCCCTGTCTCCTCCCCACCCCTGTGTGTGTGTTTGTATACACACTTTTGAACACTTTTTCTCTCTTATTCTTTGGGTACTTTTGATCATATGCTTTAAATCAAGAGTCACTTCTCTCTCTCTCTTTTGTTTCTCTCTCTTTCCTCTCATTCTCTGTCTCAATCATTTTCTCATTTCTCTTTTTTTCCTCCCCTTTTTGCTCATTTCTCTCTCACACCCTTCCTCTCCTTTTCTCTCTCTCTCTCTTTCTCTCTTGCTTTCTTTCTCTCTGACACTTGCTTTCTCTCTCTTTCTCTTTTCTTTCTCTCTCTTGCTTTCTCTCTATCTCTCTATCTCTCTTTCTCTCTTTGTTTTTCTTTCTTTTTCTTTCTCTCTCTCTCTCTCACACACACACACACACACACACTGCAAAAAGTTGTGAGACCAGAACCTGAGCTTCCTTTTTCGTGGCACACCTGACCATGTCTCACGGCACACTAGTGTGCCACGGCACACTGGTTGAAAAACACTGCTCTACTCAAAAGGCAAATAAATGGAGATATCACAAGATTATTTGAAATAACAAAAGGAGTCCATCAGGGATGCCCTTTGTCACCTCTGCTATTTATCTTAACATCAGAGTCTTTATTAATGAAGATTAGAGCAAATAAAGAGATTAAAGGAATCAAGATTAGAAGAGTACAAAATTCAAGCATTTGCAGATGACCTAGTATTTTTTATATTAAGGATCCAAAGGAGACAGGACAAATTTCTCTTTTTTTGCCATGTTTTTATTGATTTTTAAATATTTATATTATAATATTTTTAGGTGGGTCGACATCCATATATTTACATTCATATCAATATATTATATATTTATACATTGTATACATAATCCTTTGTAATGTTCTTTTCTTTTCAATCCATCTCCAAATTTCCTTAAGGGAAATAGAGAATTATGAAGAAGTAGCAGGCCTTAAAATTAATAAAAACAAAAACAATAATGACAGTGAAAAATGGCTGTATGCTCTAGAACAGAGGTCTTCATAGCTGGCTGGAGAATCTTGGGAGTTGAAATTCACAAGTCTTAAAGTTACCAAGTTTGGGGACCCCTGCTCTGGAAAATAAAATGAATAATGCTTGAAACTTAATGTTTTTCCAGAAATCTTGATTTTGTTTGGTAGGAGGAGGGTTAAGACTGTTATGTGGAATGGAGCATTTTGGTATGTTCACTTAGGCTATGAAAGTAGCAAGGAACACTTTAGATTGTTGCCTTTGAATAAGTGATTATTTTGTGGCCATTTTAATCACAAAGGCACCTTTATGACAATGCTCAAAATGTGCTTTCAAAATTCTAAGTGAGATGTTTCTGTCATTTCACTGTTCTATAGCTGCTCATTTCAAGGATGTGGATGAATTTGATGACTTGTTTGTTTTGAGTCCTTTGATATGGGTATTGTTTTGAGGTTCTTGGAAAATCATTGGCCAAGTCACATGATTGTCAAGCCACTCCCACCTGATTACATGGCCTACAAGCCACTCCTACCCGGTCAAAGGACCGTCAAGCTTCACTCACAAAATAAGCCACTCCCACAGTGTGGTGGTAAAAAATTTGGTAGCCCTTCACTGGCTACACCTACTCCGGCCCCCAAGGGCAAATAAAATCCGGATAGAGCCCTCAATGGGATCAGGTTTGACACCCCTGTTCTACACTGTCACTCTGTAAATTGTTTACATTTTGTTGGCGTAGGCTTCTACAATAAGTGCATTTTGTAGCTCTCTATCTTTCTTTCACAGAATGGAAATGAAGTGTTGAATCCTTGCTGGATGAAGGACTGCACTCTTGTGGTAAGCAACTGATCTTTATTAATGAGGAGTAACGGTTACAGAATTAAAACAAAAGACAACATGGCCGTGCCTGGCAGCTATATATATGCGGGGCTGCCAGGCTCAGCCAACCAATCACATTATAGTATTTTCCCGCCCAAGGAATATGGGGCGGGTACAAGGCCTAACTGTCCTCTGGACACAACATGAAGCCTGGTGGTGTGTTTGTTCAAGGTCATAAATGAATTAGCACAGGGGTGGGTTCCTCCTAGTTTGGACCAGATAGCCCGAAACCACTAGCAACCTGCTGGTGATGTCAAGGTGGCGTCATGGACCCAGTTCAGACAATGCTGGTCCATGGATGTCACCATCTCTCTTTTTTAAAATTTTTGACATTTTTTTTTTAGTATTTGGACGTTGTTTCCTCTGCTGTTGCTTGAAAAAGGGCCCTCCCACCAATCCCCGGTTTTAAACTGACCTTTATTTCTTCTCCCGAAGAATAGCTTATCAGCTCCTCAGCTGTGTTTCAGGCCGATTCCAGCTACTGGCCATGCGCAAAAGCCAAATTACACAAGGGAATGTGTGTGCGCGCAGAAACAGAGCATGTGTCCCACAGAGTGGGCCTTCTCCGGGTCCCGTCAACTAAACAATGTCGGTTGGCGGGCCCCAGGGGAAGAGCCTTCTCTGTGGCGGCCCCGACTCTCTGGAACCAGCTCCCCCCAGAGATTAGAACTGCCCCTACCCTCCTCGCCTTTCGCAAACTCCTTAAAACCCACCTTTCTCGTCAGGCATGGGGGAACTGAGATATCTCCCCCGGGCCTATACAATTTATGTATGGTATGCTTGTGTGTATGTATGTTTAATAATGGGTTTTTTTAATATTTTATATTGTAAATTATTAGATTTGTTATAAACTGTTTTTATTGTGTTGTGAGCCGCCCCGAGTCTACGGAAAGGGGCGGCATACAAATCTAATAAATAAATAAATAAATAAATAAATGTGTCCATGCGCAGAATGTCGCAATGTGAACCAGTGGCAAAGGGAAGTGGAACCCAACTCCGAAAACATGAAAGTCTTGCAGGTAAAGAGTTTCCTGTCCCTCTGCCAATTCTTCTCTTTTGCTTCTATGTAACCAAGAGATGTTAAGGGCTTATAAGCAGAGGTAAGCAATTAAAACATGCAGCAGCAGGTATATTAGCCCTTAATGACTTCTCCGGTAGACAGGTGGGTAAATATACAGACACGCTACTCTATGTCTCTCTCCTTTTTCACCCCTTGAAATTCTTTGCTAGCTAAGAAATAGATTCCCTGCAGCTCTGCAGTGCAAATCAGGGAAAATAATATGTCACAAGTGATATAACTTAAGAGTGGGATGGAGAGAAAAACCAAACTAGAAATCATGAGCAATCACGCCAGGTTGAGTTTCAGTGTAGGAAAAGAGACACCAGGCTCATTACCAAGAAGAAAGTCACTGGAATAATATCCAACGCATTCAAACTTCCCCTCTCACTGATTAGAATCCTATATATGACTAAGAGGTTACATAAACATTTCTCTATCACTCCTTTCTATTTCAGCCTTATATCTGTGGCTTGCTTTCAGCTCCAGTCCTTCCCCACCCCCAAATATATTTGCTATTGCTTTAGCCCAGTGTTTTTCAACCAGTGTGCCGTGGTACACTAGTGTGACGTGAGACATGGTCAGGTGTGCCGCGAAGAAGGAAGCTCAGGTTTTGGTCTCGCAACTTTTTGCTGAGAGAGAGAGAGAGAAAGCAAGAGAGAGAGAGAGAAAGCAAGAGAGAGAGAGAGAGAGAGAAAGAAAGCAAGAGAGAGAGAAAGAGGGAAAAGGAGAAGAAGGGAGAGAGAGAGAGAGAGAGAAATGAGCAAAAAGGGGAGGAAAAAAATAGAAATGAGAAAATGATTGAGACAGAGAATGAGAGGAAAGAGAGAGAAACAAAAGAGAGAGAGAAATGACTCTTGATTTAAAGCCTATGATAAAAAGCACCCAAAGAATAAAAGAGAAAAAAACCCCAGTCCTCACCTGTTTTTGGAAATGGTTCAAGAATGTGCACACACACACACAAGGGGGGGAGGAGACTGGGATGGAAAAAGGGAGGAGAGTGTCTTAGGGTGTCATTTTGTGTCATTTTGGTTGGTGGTGTGCCCCAGGATTTTGTAAATGTAAAAAATGTGCCGCAGCTCAAAAAAGGTTGAAAATGACTGCTTTTTTAGGAGCAAGAGGTTGATGCTGAAATGGCTGGAAGTGGCTGCGATCAAAACTCTGCTGTTGCTTCCTTCAGATCTGCAATCAAAGTCTCCACTTTCCTAATGGAGACTCATATTCTTCCACAGGAAGTGGGTCATTTGGAGCCTTCCAGATATTGCGAAACTATATTTTTGTCTCTGCAGTGTAGAAGTCACAAACACAAAGACATGATTTTTTTGAACAATGCTTTGTCCAGGTTGGAAATATTTCTCTGGGATGATCAGAGCTGCCTCGTGTTCAGAAGCTCTCTGTCTCTGGACTTCTAAGTTTATTAGAGTGGTGCCTCTACCTACAAATGCCTCTACTTACAAACTTTTCTAGATAAGAATTTTTTTTAACTTCTGTTTCTGTGAGCGTGGCTTAGGTGTGGTGTGGCTTGGTGGGTGTGGCTTGGTGGGTAGGTGGGACAGGGAAAGGATAGTGCAAAATCTCCATTCCCTTCCCACTCCTGGGGGAAGATACAGTGGTACCTCTACATAAGAACACCTCTACTTACGAACTTGTCTAGATAAGAACCGGGTATTCAAGATTTTTTTGTCTCTTCTCAAGAACCATTTTCCACTTACAAACCCGAGCCTCTGAAACTGTAACCGGAAAAGGCAGGGAGAAGCCTCCGTGGGGCCTCTCTGGGAATCTCCTGGGAGAAAACAGGGCCGGAAAAGGTGGGGAGAAGACTCCGTGGGGCCTCTCTAGGAATCTCCTGGGAGAAAACAGGACTGGAAAAGGCAGGGAGAAACCTCCGTGGGGCCTCTCTAGGAATCTCCTGGGAGAAAACTGGGCCGGAAAAGGTGGGGAGAAACCTCCGTGGGGCCTCTCTAGGAATCTCCTGGGAGAAAACAGGACTGGAAAAGGCAGGGAGAAACCTCCGTGGGGCCTCTCTAGGAATCTCCTGGGAGAAAACAGGACTGGAAAAGGCAGGGAGAAACCTCCGTGGGGCCTCTCTAGGAATCTCCTCGGAGGAAACAGGGCCTCCACCCTCCATGTGGTTTCCCCAATTGCACACATTATTTGCTTTTATATTGATTCCTATGGGAAAAATTGCTTCTTCTTACAAACTTTTCAGAACCTGGTCACGGAACGAATTAAGTTCATAAGTAGAGGTACTACTGTATTTATAACAGAGTGCTGCATTGGTAGGAACCCACTGATGATGCAATTTTCGGCATTTTTTTCCCAGTGTCTCCATGTTGGAAGAAGCCCTTCCACCCCCCTTGTCTTAATGCCGACCTTTGTTCTTCATCCGAAGCACAGCTGAGAAGCTCCTTCTCAGGAGACGCTGGGGAAAAAATCGCCAAAAATTGTGTCATCAGTTGGTTCCTACCGGAAGGGCGCTCTGAACCACACCCACCACTGCCTTACTTCATACTTAAGTACACTAAGGTGCCTATCATCCCTGTCATTATATTTTTTTTCTTTTATTCTCATTCTCATTTTTGTTTCACCAATTCTAATAAATAAAACAAATAGTCCTTTTCAAAGAGCTATGCCTATAGCAGTGTTGGCGAACCTGTGGCACGGGTGCCACAAGTGGCACATGGAGCCAAATCTGCTGGCACACAAGCTGTTGCCCTAGCTCTGCTCCAACCTGCATGTGTGTGCTGATTTTTTGCTCACACAGAGGCTCTGGGTGGCCGTTTTTGGCTTCCAGAGAACCTCAGGTGGGTAAGGGTGGGGTTTTACTCTCCCCTGGCTCCAGGTAAGTCTTTGGAGCCTGGGGAGGGTGAAACACAAGTCTACTGGGCCCACCAGAAGTTGGGAAACAGGCCATTTCCAGCCTCCAGAGGGCATTGAATGGGGTCTTTCGGCACCCGAGGGAAAAACGGTTAGCCACTACTGGCCTATAGCAATACACATAGCCCTCAATTTACAAACTGTAATGGAGCCTGCACATTATGGTCATAAGTCAAGATGGTCATTAAGTGGGTCATCCTATGACTGACCTGACTGACCTACTTTTTGTGTCAGTCATTAAGCAAATCACCCTGGTCATTAAGTGAATCTATAGTTTAAAGTACAGTCATCACTGTGGCAATGAAATGAATCCGTTGTTTGCTGTTGGATGTGTTTGTCAAAAAATGGAAGTAAATGCCAGTTTTAAGCAAAAATGTCATAAATCACAGTTATGTGACAGCAGAACGCTGCAGAAGAACCATAAATGTGAGCCACTTGCTGTGAGTACACAAAATATAGTTATATGACCACGGGTGAGGCAGATGTCAGAATTTTGGAACCAGGTCGTAAGTAACTTTGGAGGGGTCCTTTGTAATTTCAAATGTAATTTCAAATGGCTGATTACGACCCACAGAGTTTGCCTTCTCTGGGTCCCGTCGACTAAACAATGTTGGTTGGCAGGGGCTAGGGGAAGAGTCTTCTTTGTGGCAGCCCCAGCCTTCTGGAATCAACTCCCTCCAGAGATTCGAACAGCCCCCACCCTCCTCACCTGACGTAAAATGCTGAAGACTCACCTTTGTTGGCAGGCGTGGGGATGATTACCTCCCCCCTTCGCGGTTTCTCTGACCTCTGTAGTATGATTAATTGGGTTGAGTGTGTACGAGTGCGTAGTTGTGATTTTATGATATTGATTATTTTATATTAATGTTTTTAATTGACTTTTAAAATTTTAATATTAGATTTGTAATGTATTGTACTATTGTCATGTTGTGAGCCGCCCCGAGTCTTCGGAGAGGGGCGGCATACAAATCTAATAAATAATAATAATAATAATAATAATAATAATGTCAAAGATTACCTGTACTGTTCTGCAATCATAGTAAAGCTGCCCTTTGTCTTAAATTAAGGAATTAAGACTGATTGTTGCAAGTATGGTTTTATAATACATGAGATTTTATTGATGTTTTTAATTGGTTTTTTACTTATACAGTGGTACCTCTACTCACGAATTTAATTCGTTCCATAACCAGGTTCTTAAGAAGAAAAACTTGTAAGAAGATGCAATTTTTCCCATAGGAATCAATAATGCGTGCGGTTGGGAAAACCACAGGGAGGGTGGAGGCCCTATTTCCTCCCAGGAGATTCCTAGATAGGCCCCATGAAGGCTTCTCCCCACCTTTTCTGGCCCCGTTTCTTCCCAGGAGATTCCTAGATAGGCCCCATGGAGGCTTCTCCCCACCTTTTCCGGCCCTGTTTCTTCTCAGGAGATTGCTAGATAGGCCCCATGGAGGCTTCTCCCCACCTTTTCCGGCCCTGTTTCTTCCCAGGAGATTCCTAGAGAGGCCCCACGGAGGCTTCTCTCTTTGGGGACAAGAATGACCCTCATACTCATTCCAACAAGGTTTTAATTCAGGCAAAATTTATTTTTCTCCCCTTCATGCATTTTCCCCTTTTATAAATGCTACAGACAAAAGCTGCGTTACAGCTTAAGAATCGTGAGACTGATTCATGCTTGCATAAAGCCACACAACAAAGCTGATTTCTAGACCATGGATGGGAATAGTTATTTAACCCTGGCACTAGAAAGGATGGTCAAGAGGCCTCTAAGCCTTTGAGAGGGAAAGAATGTGGGATGGTTAAAAGGCACAGCATCAGCAACTGTGATACTGGTAGAAAATCTTCATGCCTTATTGTCCAGCACAGTTATTAGATTTTTCAGTCAACAATCACACCAGAGGGACACAACTTCTCCTAAAAGGTGAAACAATTTAATTCTCTCTCGTTGCACTCTCCACTCCTTTCCTAGGTCTCCGTAAGAGACACAAACAAAAGTTCAAAAACTAACCTGAAACGAGATGGTGTCCAAGCCTTATTACAGTGCAAGGGCTCATCATCTAGGCTTCCTTTTTATAAAGAGAAACAGAAGAAAGTTTATCTGTGCAACACCCTAAAACAGGAAGTCTCAAAATAAGTCTCCTCCTCACGTAACAAATTACCCTACTCCTCCATACTTCAAATACTAAATCTAGAAAATTTACAACCAGGTCATCTCCGAACTGATTTAACTGTTGTTTATGAAACCATACATCATAATGTACTCCCTGTCAGTGACTACTTCACCTTTAACAACAACAACACAAGAGCACGTAATAGATACAAGCTGAATGTAAATCGCTCCAAACTTGACTGCCAAAATACGATTTCAGCAATAAAGGGGTCACCGCCTGGAACTCATTACCTGACTCTATTATTGCTTTCCCCAACCCCCAAATCTTCAACCTTACATTATCTACAATTGACCTCTCCCCTTTTCTAAGAGGTCTGTAAGGGGCAGGCATAAGTGCACTTTTGTGCCTAATGTCCCTGTCCTACTGTCTTATTATCCTTTCTATTACTACGTTCTACTTATGCTATGTTATGTTATGTTAATATGTACTATAATACTATACTTGTTTGACAAACAAACAAATAAATAAATAAATAAATAAATCTGATAATAAACACATGTGAATAATTCAATTCTTACCTATACAGTTCTGTATTTTCATTAGGAATAATTTGTTAAAGTTTTGAAGTTCAAGGATCCAATGCCAATGTTTGAAATTCACTGCACAATTAGTGTATTTTTCGGAGTATAAGACGCACCCCAGTTTTTGGGGAGGAAAATAGGGAAAGGAATCTGCTTACCAGGTATTTATCTGGCTAGCATCCTTAGTCTGGTCAGCTTCAGCACATTATTTTATCCCCAGTTTAAGGGCTTAAAAAAATTATCCTGGGAAAGTAACAATGAAAGAGCTTGTAAGCTAGTAAGATGGGAATATCATTAGCACCTGGTTAGGGCTGGAAAGAAACATTCAGAGCAAGTAAAGCAATGGGAAAAAACAAAGACTTAGGGCTTGGAAAACATTCTTCACACAGAGTAACAATGAAAGAGTTTGGAAACATTAATAGCACCTGGTTAGGGCTGGAAAGAAATATCTGGGGCAAGTAAAGCAATG